>NW_027364584.1:0-205959 GCF_046119375.1 Phyllobates terribilis
GAATAACATGATGTTTTTCAATGGCAAAAATCAATGAATTTTGTAAATGCACAAACAGTAATTTCTCAGCATTGCAAGGTGCAATTCTGAAATTTTTTGCTTTTTCCTGCTCCTCTTAGCATGATAAAGAAGATTCAAAGAGGAGTGAGATGCCAGCTCCTTTCATTGTCAGTAGCCAAGGTGCAATTTTTTTGCTTACAGCTCCTTTCATTCAGTCAGTAGCTTCAAACATTTCTGGTATATGAATAACATGATGTTTTTCAATGGCAAAAATCAATGAATATTGTAAATGCCAACAGTAATTCTCTTAAGTGAGATGCCAGCTCCTTTAGTTCAGTCAGTAGCTTCAATCATTTCTGGACGTTTTTCAATGCACAAACAGTAATTTCTCCGCATTGCAAGGTGCAATTCTGAAATTTTTTACTTTTTCCTGCTCCTCTTGGCATGATAAAGAAGATTCAAAGAGAGTGAGATGCCAGCTCCTTTCATTCAGTCAGTAGCTTCAATCATTTCTGGTATATGAATAACATGATGTTTTTCAATCGCAAAAATCAATGAATATTGTAAATGCACAAACAGTAATTTCTCCGCATTGCAAGGTGCAATTCTGAAATTTTTTGCTTTTTCCTGCTCCTCTTAGCATGATAAAGAGATTCAAAGAGAGTGAGATGCCAGCTCCTTTCATTCTCAATATTGTAAATGCACAAACAGTAATTTCTCCGCATTGCAAGGTGCAATTCTGAAATTTTTTGCTTTTTCCTGCTCCTCTTAGCATGATAAAGAAGATTCAAAGAGAGTGAGATGCCAGCTCCTTTCCTTCAGTCAGTAGCTTCAATCATTTCTGGCATATGAATAACATGATGTTTTTCAATGGCAAAAATCAATGAATTTTGTAAATGCACAAACAGTAATTTCTCCGCATTGCAAGGCGCAATTCTGAAATTTTTTGCTTTTTCCTGCTCCTCTTAGCATGATAAAGAAGATTCAAAGAGAGTGAGATGCCAGCTCCTTTCATTCAGTCAGTAGCTTCAATCATTTCTGAACATTTTTCAATGGCAAAAATCAATGAATATTGTAAATGCACAAACAGTAATTTCTCCGCATTGCAAGGTGCAATTCTGAAATTTTTTGCTTTTTCCTGCTCCTCTCAGCATGATAAAGAAGATTCAAAGAGAGTGAGGTGCCAGCTCCTTTCATTCAGTCAGGAGCTTCAAACATTTCTGGTATATGAATAACATGTTTTTCAATGGCAAAAATCAATGAATATTGTAAATGCACATACAGTAATTTCTCCGCATTGCAAGGTGCAATTCTGAAATTTTTTGCTTTTTCCTGCTCCTCTTAGCATGATAAAGAAGATTCAAAGAGAGTGAGATGCCAGCTCCTTTCATTCAGTCAGTAGCTTCAATCATTTCTGGACGTTTTTCAATGGCAAAAATCAATGAATATTGTAAATGCACAAACAGTAATTTCTCCGCATTGCAAGGTGCAATTCTGAAATTTTTTGCTTTTTCCTGCTAATCTTAGCATGATAAAGAAGATTCAAAGAGAGTGAGATGCCAGCTCCTTTCATTCAGTCAGTAGCTTCAATCATTTCTGGACGTTTTTCAATGGCAAAAATCAATGAATATTGTAAATGCACAAACAGTAATTTCTCCGCATTGCAAGGTGCAATTCTGAAATTTTTTGCTTTTTCCTGCTCCTCTTAGCATGATAAAGAAGATTCAAAGAGAGTGAGATGCCAGCTCCTTTCCTTCAGTCAGTAGCTTCAATCATTTCTGGCATATGAATAACATGATGTTTTTCAATGGCAAAAATCAATGAATTTTGTAAATGCACAAACAGTAATTTCTCCGCATTGCAAGGCGCAATTCTGAAATTTTTTGCTTTTTCCTGCTCCTCTTAGCATGATAAAGAAGATTCAAAGAGAGTGAGATGCCAGCTCCTTTCATTCAGTCAGTAGCTTCAATCATTTCTGGACATTTTCAATGGCAAAAATCAATGAATATTGTAAATGCACAAACAGTAATTTCTCCGCATTGCAAGGTGCAATTCTGAAATTTTTTGCTTTTTCCTGCTCCTCTTAGCATGATAAAGAAGATTCAAAGAGAGTGAGATGACAGCTCCTTTCATTCAGTCAGTAGCTTCAATCATTTCTGGACGTTTTTCAATGGCAAAAATCAATGAATATTGTAAATGCACAAACAGTAATTTCTCCGCATTGCAAGGTGCAATTCTGAAATTTTTTGCTTTTTCCTGCTCCTCTTAGCATGATAAAGAAGATTCAAAGAGAGTGAGATGCCAGCTCCTTTAGTTCAGTCAGTAGCTTCAATCATTTCTGGACGTTTTTCAATGGCAAAAATCAGTGAATATTGTAAATGCACAAACAGTAATTTCTCCGCATTGCAAGGTGCAATTCTGAAATTTTTTACTTTTCCTGCTCCTCTTAGCATGATAAAGAAGATTCAAAGAGAGTGAGATGCCAGCTCCTTTCATTCAGTCAGTAGCTTCAATCATTTCTGGTATATGAATAACATGATGTTTTTCAATCGCAAAAATCAATGAATATTGTAAATGCACAAACAGTAATTTCTCCGCATTGCAAGGTGCAATTCTGAAATTTTTTGCTTTTTCCTGCTCCTCTTAGCATGATAAAGAAGATTCAAAGAGAGTGAGATGCCAGCTCCTTTCATTCAGTCAGTAGCTTCAATCATTTCTGGACGTTTTTCAATGGCAAAAATCAATGAATATTGTAAATGCACAAACAGTAATTTCTCCGCATTGCAAGGTGCAATTCTGAAATTTTTTGCTTTTTCCTGCTCCTCTTAGCATGATAAAGAAGATTCAAAGAGAGTGAGATGCCAGCTCCTTTCCTTCAGTCAGTAGCTTCAATCATTTCTGGCATATGAATAACATGATGTTTTTCAATGGCAAAAATCAATGAATTTTGTAAATGCACAAACAGTAATTTCTCCGCATTGCAAGGCGCAATTCTGAAATTTTTTGCTTTTTCCTGCTCCTCTTAGCATGATAAAGAAGATTCAAAGAGAGTGAGATGCCAGCTCCTTTCATTCAGTCAGTAGCTTCAATCATTTCTGAACATTTTTCAATGGCAAAAATCAATGAATATTGTAAATGCACAAACAGTAATTTCTCCGCATTGCAAGGTGCAATTCTGAAATTTTTTGCTTTTTCCTGCTCCTCTTAGCATGATAAAGAAGATTCAAAGAGAGTGAGATGACAGCTCCTTTCATTCAGTCAGTAGCTTCAATCATTTCTGGACGTTTTTCAATGGCAAAAATCAATGAATATTGTAAATGCACAAACAGTAATTTCTCCGCATTGCAAGGTGCAATTCTGAAATTTTTTGCTTTTTCCTGCTCCTCTCAGCATGATAAAGAAGATTCAAAGAGAGTGAGGTGCCAGCTCCTTTCATTCAGTCAGGAGCTTCAAACATTTCTGGTATATGAATAACATGTTTTTCAATGGCAAAAATCAATGAATATTGTAAATGCACATACAGTAATTTCTCCGCATTGCAAGGTGCAATTCTGAAATTTTTTGCTTTTTCCTGCTCCTCTTAGCATGATAAAGAAGATTCAAAGAGAGTGAGATGCCAGCTCCTTTCATTCAGTCAGTAGCTTCAATCATTTCTGGACGTTTTTCAATGGCAAAAATCAATGAATATTGTAAATGCAAAAACAGTAATTTCTCCGCATTGCAAGGTGCAATTCTGAAATTTTTTGCTTTTTCCTGCTCCTCTTAGCATGATAAAGAAGATTCAAAGAGAGTGAGATGCCAGCTCCTTTCATTCAGTCAGTAGCTTCAATCATTTCTGGACGTTTTTCAATGGCAAAAATCAATGAATATTGTAAATGCACAAACAGTAATTTCTCCGCATTGCAAGGTGCAATTCTGAAATTTTTGCTTTTTCCTGCTCCTCTTAGCATGATAAAGAAGATTCAAAGAGAGTGAGATGCCAGCTCCTTTCCTTCAGTCAGTAGCTTCAATCATTTCTGGCATATGAATAACATGATGTTTTTCAATGGCAAAAATCAATGAATTTTTGTAAATGCACAAACAGTAATTTCTCCGCATTGCAAGGCGCAATTCTGAAATTTTTTGCTTTTTCCTGCTCCTCTTAGCATGATAAAGAAGATTCAAAGAGTGTGAGATGCCAGCTCCTTTCATTCAGTCAGTAGCTTCAATCATTTCTGGACATTTTTCAATGGCAAAAATCAATGAATATTGTAAATGCACAAACAGTAATTTCTCCGCATTGCAAGGTGCAATTCTGAAATTTTTTGCTTTTTCCTGCTCCTCTTAGCATGATAAAGAAGATTCAAAGAGAGTGAGATGACAGCTCCTTTCATTCAGTCAGTAGCTTCAATCATTTCTGGACGTTTTTCAATGGCAAAAATCAATGAATATTGTAAATGCACAAACAGTAATTTCTCCGCATTGCAAGGTGCAATTCTGAAATTTTTTGCTTTTTCCTGCTCCTCTTAGCATGATAAAGAAGATTCAAAGAGAGTGAGGTGCCAGCTCCTTTCATTCAGTCAGGAGCTTCAAACATTTCTGGTATATGAATAACATGTTTTTCAATGGCAAAAATCAATGAATATTGTAAATGCACAAACAGTAATTTCTCCGCATTGCAAGGTGCAATTCTGAAATTTTTTGCTTTTTCCTGCTCCTCTTAGCATTATGAAGAAGATTCAAAGAGAGTGAGATACCAGCTCCTTTCATTCAGTCAGTAGCTTCAAACATTTCTGGTATATGAATAACATGATGTTTTTCAATGGCAAAAATCAATGAATATTGTAAATGCACAAACAGTAATTTCTCCGCATTGCAAGGTGCAATTCTGAAATTTTTTGCTTTTTCCTGCTCCTCTTAGCATGATAAAGAAGATTCAAAGAGAGTGAGATGCCAGCTCCTTTCGTTCAGTCAGTAGCTTCAATCATTTCTGGACGTTTTTCAATGGCAAAAATCATTGAATATTGTAAATGCACAAACAGTAATTTCTCCGCATTGCAAGGTGCAATTCTGAAATTTTTTACTTTTTCCTGCTCCTCTTAGCATGATAAAGAAGATTCAAAGAGAGTGAGATGCCATCTCCTTTCATTCAGTCAGTAGCTTCAATCATTTCTGGACGTTTTTCAATTGCAAAAATCAATGAATATTGTAAATGCACAAACAGTAATTTCTCCGCATTGCAAGGTGCAATTCTGAAATTTTTTGCTTTTTCCTGCTCCTCTTAGCATGATAAAGAAGATTCAAAGAGAGTGAGATGCCAGCTCCTTTCATTCAGTCAGTAGCTTCAATCATTTCTGGACGTTTTTCAATGGCAAAAATCAATGAATATTGTAAATGCACAAACAGTAATTTCTCCGCATTGCAAGGTGCAATTCTGAAATTTTTTGCTTTTTCCTGCTCCTTTTAGCATGATAAACAAGATTCAAAGAGAGTGAGATGCCAGCTCCTTTCATTCAGTCAGTAGCTTCAATCATTTATGGACGTTTTTCAATTGGCAAAAATCATTGAATATTGTAAATGCACAAACAGTAATTTCTCCGCATTGCAAGGTGCAATTCTGAAATTTTTGACTTTTTCCTGCTCCTCTTAGCATGATAAAGAAGATTCAAAGAGAGTGAGATGCCAGCTCCTTTCTTTCAGTCAGTAGCTTCAATCATTTCTGGTATATGAATAACATGATGTTTTTCAATCGCAAAATCAATGAATATTGTAAATGCACAAACAGTAATTTCTCCGCATTGCAAGGTGCAATTCTGAAATTTTTTGCTTTTTCCTGCTCCTCTTAGCATGATAAAGAAGATTCAAAGAGAGTGAGATGCCAGCTCCTTTCATTCAGTCAGTAGCTTCAATCATTTCCGGACGTTTTTCAATGGCAAAAATCAATGAATATTGTAAATGCACAAACAGTAATTTCTCCGCATTGCAAGGTGTAATTCTGAAATTTTTTGCTTTTTCCTGCTCCTCTTAGCATGATAAAGAAGATTCAAAGAGAGTGAGATGCCAGCTCCTTTCCTTCAGTCAGTAGCTTCAATCATTTCTGGTATATGAATAACATGATGTTTTTCAATGGCAAAAATCAATGAATTTTGTAAATGCACAAACAGTAATTTCTCCGCATTGCAAGGTGCAATTCTGAAATTTTTTGCTTTTTCCTGCTCCTCTTAGCATGATAAAGAAGATTCAAAGAGAGTGAGATGCTAGCTCCTTTCATTCAGTCAGTAGCTTCAATCATTTCTGGACGTTTTTCAATGGCAAAAATCAATGAATATTGTAAATGCACAAACAGTAATTTCTCCGCATTGCAAGGTGCAATTCTGAAATTTTTTGCTTTTTCCTGCTCCTCTTAGCATGATAAACAAGATTCAAAGAGAGTGAGGTGCCAGCTCCTTTCATTCAGTCAGGAGCTTCAAACATTTCTGGTATATGAATAACATGTTTTTCAATGGCAAAAATCAATGAATATTGTAAATGCACAAACAGTAATTTCTCCGCATTGCAAGGTGCAATTCTGAAATTTTTTGCTTTTTCCTGCTCCTCTTAGCATGATAAAGAAGATTCAAAGAGAGTGAGATGCCAGCTCCTTTCATTCAGTCAGTAGCTTCAATCATTTCTGGACATTTTTCAATGGCAAAAATCAATGAATATTGTAAATGCACAAACAGTAATTTCTCCGCATTGCAAGGTGCAATGCTGAAATTTTTTGCTTTTTCCTGCTCCTCTTAGCATGATAAAGAAGATTCAAAGAGAGTGAGATGCCAGCTCCTTTCATTCAGTCAGTAGCTTCAATCATTTCTGGACGTTTTTCAATGGCAAAAATCAATGAATATTGTAAATGCACAAACTGTAATTTCTCCGCATTGCAAGGTGCAATTCTGAAATTTTTTGCTTTTTCCTGCTCCTCTTAGCATGATAAAGAAGATTCAAAGAGAGTGAGATGCCAGCTCCTTTCATTCAGTCAGTAGCTTCAATCATTTCTGGACGTTTTTCAATGGCAAAAATCAATGAATATTGTAAATGCACAAACAGTAATTTCTCCGCATTGCAAGGTGCAATTCTGAAATTTTTTGCTTTTTCCTGCTCCTCTTAGCATGATAAAGAAGATTCAAAGAGAGTGAGATGCCAGCTCCTTTCATTCAGTCAGTAGCTTCAATCATTTCTGGACGTTTTTCAATGGCAAAAATCAATGAATATTGTAAATGCACAAACAGTAATTTCTCCGCATTGCAAGGTGCAATTCTGAAATTTTTTGCTTTTTCCTGCTCCTCTTAGCATGATAAAGAAGATTCAAAGAGAGTGAGATGCCAGCTCCTTTCATTCAGTCAGTAGCTTCAATCATTTCTGGTATATGAATAACATGATGTTTTTCAATGGCAAAAATCAATGAATTTTGTAAATGCACAAACAGTAATTTCTCAGCATTGCAAGGTGCAATTCTGAAATTTTTTGCTTTTTCCTGCTCCTCTTAGCATGATAAAGAAGATTCAAAGAGAGTGAGATGCCAGCTCCTTTCATTGTCAGTAGCTTCCATCATTTCTGGACGTTTTTCAATGGCAAAAATCAATGAATATTGTAAATGCACAAACAGTAATTTCTCCGCATTGCAAGGTGCAATTCTGAAATTTTTGCTTTTTCCTGCTCCTCTTAGCATTGTGAAGAAGATTCAAAGAGAGTGAGATACCAGCTCCTTTCATTCAGTCAGTAGCTTCAAACATTTCTGGTATATGAATAACATGATGTTTTTCAATGGCAAAAATCAATGAATATTGTAAATGCACAAACAGTAATTTCTCCGCATTGCAAGGTGCAATTCTGAAATTTTTTGCTTTTTCCTGCTCCTCTTAGCATGATAAAGAAGATTCAAAGAGAGTGAGATGCCAGCTCCTTTAGTTCAGTCAGTAGCTTCAATCATTTCTGGACGTTTTTCAATGGCAAAAATCAGTGAATATTGTAAATGCACAAACAGTAATTTCTCCGCATTGCAAGGTGCAATTCTGAAATTTTTTACTTTTTCCTGCTCCTCTTAGCATGATAAAGAAGATTCAAAGAGAGTGAGATGCCAGCTCCTTTCATTCAGTCAGTAGCTTCAATCATTTCTGGTATATGAATAACATGATGTTTTTCAATCGCAAAAATCAATGAATATTGTAAATGCACAAACAGTAATTTCTCCGCATTGCAAGGTGCAATTCTGAAATTTTTTGCTTTTTCCTGCTCCTCTTAGCATGATAAAGAAGATTCAAAGAGAGTGAGATGCCAGCTCCTTTCATTCAGTCAGTAGCTTCAATCATTTCTGGACGTTTTTCAATGGCAAAAATCAATGAATATTGTAAATGCACAAACAGTAATTTCTCCGCATTGCAAGGTGCAATTCTGAAATTTTTTGCTTTTTCCTGCTCCTCTTAGCATGATAAAGAAGATTCAAAGAGAGTGAGATGCCAGCTCCTTTCCTTCAGTTAGTAGCTTCAATCATTTCTGGCATATGAATAACATGATGTTTTTCAATGGCAAAAATCAATGAATTTTGTAAATGCACAAACAGTAATTTCTCCGCATTGCAAGGCGCAATTCTGAAATTTTTTGCTTTTTCCTGCTCCTCTTAGCATGATAAAGAAGATTCAAAGAGATTGAGATGCCAGCTCCTTTCATTCAGTCAGTAGCTTCAATCATTTCTGAACATTTTTCAATGGCAAAAATCAATGAATATTGTAAATGCACAAACAGTAATTTCTCCGCATTGCAAGGTGCAATTCTGAAATTTTTTGCTTTTTCCTGCTCCTCTTAGCATGATAAAGAAGATTCAAAGAGAGTGAGATGACAGCTCCTTTCATTCAGTCAGTAGCTTCAATCATTTCTGGACGTTTTCAATGGCAAAAATCAATGAATATTGTAAATGCACAAACAGTAATTTCTCCGCATTGCAAGGTGCAATTCTGAAATTTTTTGCTTTTTCCTGCTCCTCTCAGCATGATAAAGAAGATTCAAAGAGAGTGAGGTGCCAGCTCCTTTCATTCAGTCAGGAGCTTCAAACATTTCTGGTATATGAATAACATGTTTTTCAATGGCAAAAATCAATGAATATTGTAAATGCACATACAGTAATTTCTCCGCATTGCAAGGTGCAATTCTGAAATTTTTTGCTTTTTCCTGCTCCTCTTAGCATGATAAAGAAGATTCAAAGAGAGTGAGATGCCAGCTCCTTTCATTCAGTCAGTAGCTTCAATCATTTCTGGACGTTTTTCAATGGCAAAAATCAATGAATATTGTAAATGCACAAACAGTAATTTCTCCGCATTGCAAGGTGCAATTCTGAAATTTTTTGCTTTTTCCTGCTCCTCTTAGCATGATAAAGAAGATTCAAAGAGAGTGAGATGCCAGCTCCTTTCATTCAGTCAGTAGCTTCAATCATTTCTGGACGTTTTTCAATGGCAAAAATCAATGAATATTGTAAATGCACAAACAGTAATTTCTCCGCATTGCAAGGTGCAATTCTGAAATTTTTTGCTTTTTCCTGCTCCTCTTAGCATGATAAAGAAGATTCAAAGAGAGTGAGATGCCAGCTCCTTTCCTTCAGTCAGTAGCTTCAATCATTTCTGGCATATGAATAACATGATGTTTTTCAATGGCAAAAATCAATGAATTTTGTAAATGCACAAACAGTAATTTCTCCGCATTGCAAGGCGCAATTCTGAAATTTTTTGCTTTTTCCTGCTCCTCTTAGCATGATAAAGAAGATTCAAAGAGAGTGAGATGCCAGCTCCTTTCATTCAGTCAGTAGCTTCAATCATTTCTGGACATTTTTCAATGGCAAAAATCAATGAATATTGTAAATGCACAAACAGTAATTTCTCCGCATTGCAAGGTGCAATTCTGAAATTTTTTGCTTTTTCCTGCTCCTCTTAGCATGATAAAGAAGATTCAAAGAGAGTGAGATGACAGCTCCTTTCATTCAGTCAGTAGCTTCAATCATTTCTGGACGTTTTTCAATGGCAAAAATCAATGAATATTGTAAATGCACAAACAGTAATTTCTCCGCATTGCAAGGTGCAATTCTGAAATTTTTTGCTTTTTCCTGCTCCTCTTAGCATGATAAAGAAGATTCAAAGAGAGTGAGATGCCAGCTCCTTTAGTTCAGTCAGTAGCTTCAATCATTTCTGGACGTTTTTCAATGGCAAAAATCAGTGAATATTGTAAATGCACAAACAGTAATTTCTCCGCATTGCAAGGTGCAATTCTGAAATTTTTTACTTTTTCCTGCTCCTCTTAGCATGATAAAGAAGATTCAAAGAGAGTGAGATGCCAGCTCCTTTCATTCAGTCAGTAGCTTCAATCATTTCTGGTATATGAATAACATGATGTTTTTCAATCGCAAAAATCAATGAATATTGTAAATGCACAAACAGTAATTTCTCCGCATTGCAAGGTGCAATTCTGAAATTTTTTGCTTTTTCCTGCTCCTCTTAGCATGATAAAGAAGATTCAAAGAGAGTGAGATGCCAGCTCCTTTCATTCAGTCAGTAGCTTCAATCATTTCTGGACATTTTTCAATGGCAAAAATCAATGAATATTGTAAATGCACAAACAGTAATTTCTCCGCATTGCAAGGTGCAATTCTGAAATTTTTGCTTTTTCCTGCTCCTCTTAGCATGATAAAGAAGATTCAAAGAGAGTGAGATGCCAGCTCCTTTCCTTCAGTCAGTAGCTTCAATCATTTCTGGCATATGAATAACATGATGTTTTTCAATGGCAAAAATCAATGAATTTTGTAAATGCACAAACAGTAATTTCTCCGCATTGCAAGGCGCAATTCTGAAATTTTTTGCTTTTTCCTGCTCCTCTTAGCATGATAAAGAAGATTCAAAGAGAGTGAGATGCCAGCTCCTTTCATTCAGTCAGTAGCTTCAATCATTTCTGAACATTTTTCAATGGCAAAAATCAATGAATATTGTAAATGCACAAACAGTAATTTCTCCGCATTGCAAGGTGCAATTCTGAAATTTTTTGCTTTTTCCTGCTCCTCTTAGCATGATAAAGAAGATTCAAAGAGAGTGAGATGACAGCTCCTTTCATTCAGTCAGTAGCTTCAATCATTTCTGGACGTTTTTCAATGGCAAAAATCAATGAATATTGTAAATGCACAAACAGTAATTTCTCCGCATTGCAAGGTGCAATTCTGAAATTTTTTGCTTTTTCCTGCTCCTCTCAGCATGATAAAGAAGATTCAAAGAGAGTGAGGTGCCAGCTCCTTTCATTCAGTCAGGAGCTTCAAACATTTCTGGTATATGAATAACATGTTTTTCAATGGCAAAAATCAATGAATATTGTAAATGCACATACAGTAATTTCTCCGCATTGCAAGGTGCAATTCTGAAATTTTTTGCTTTTTCCTGCTCCTCTTAGCATGATAAAGAAGATTCAAAGAGAGTGAGATGCCAGCTCCTTTCATTCAGTCAGTAGCTTCAATCATTTCTGGACGTTTTTCAATGGCAAAAATCAATGAATATTGTAAATGCACAAACAGTAATTTCTCCGCATTGCAAGGTGCAATTCTGAAATTTTTTGCTTTTTCCTGCTCCTCTTAGCATGATAAAGAAGATTCAAAGAGAGTGAGATGCCAGCTCCTTTCATTCAGTCAGTAGCTTCAATCATTTCTGGACGTTTTTCAATGGCAAAAATCAATGAATATTGTAAATGCACAAACAGTAATTTCTCCGCATTGCAAGGTGCAATTCTGAAATTTTTTGCTTTTTCCTGCTCCTCTTAGCATGATAAAGAAGATTCAAAGAGAGTGAGATGCCAGCTCCTTTCCTTCAGTCAGTAGCTTCAATCATTTCTGGCATATGAATAACATGATGTTTTTCAATGGCAAAAATCAATGAATTTTGTAAATGCACAAACAGTAATTTCTCCGCATTGCAAGGCGCAATTCTGAAATTTTTTGCTTTTTCCTGCTCCTCTTAGCATGATAAAGAAGATTCAAAGAGAGTGAGATGCCAGCTCCTTTCATTCAGTCAGTAGCTTCAATCATTTCTGGACATTTTTCAATGGCAAAAATCAATGAATATTGTAAATGCACAAACAGTAATTTCTCCGCATTGCAAGGTGCAATTCTGAAATTTTTTGCTTTTTCCTGCTCCTCTTAGCATGATAAAGAAGATTCAAAGAGAGTGAGATGACAGCTCCTTTCATTCAGTCAGTAGCTTCAATCATTTCTGGACGTTTTTCAATGGCAAAAATCAATGAATATTGTAAATGCACAAACAGTAATTTCTCCGCATTGCAAGGTGCAATTCTGAAATTTTTTGCTTTTTCCTGCTCCTCTTAGCATGATAAAGAAGATTCAAAGAGAGTGAGGTGCCAGCTCCTTTCATTCAGTCAGGAGCTTCAAACATTTCTGGTATATGAATAACATGTTTTTCAATGGCAAAAATCAATGAATATTGTAAATGCACAAACAGTAATTTCTCCGCATTGCAAGGTGCAATTCTGAAATTTTTTGCTTTTTCCTGCTCCTCTTAGCATGATAAAGAAGATTCAAAGAGAATGAGATGCCAGCTCCTTTCATTCAGTCAGTAGCTTCAATCATTTCTGGACGTTTTTCAATGGCAAAAATCAATGAATATTGTAAATGCACAAACAGTAATTTCTCCGCATTGCAAGGTGCAATTCTGAAATTTTTTGCTTTTTCCTGCTCCTCTTAGCATGATAAAGAAGATTCAAAGAGAGTGAGATGCCAGCTCCTTTCATTCAGTCAGTAGCTACAATCATTTCTGGACGTTTTTCAATGGCAAAAATCAATGAATATTGTAAATGCACAAACAGTAATTTCTCCGCATTGCAAGGTGCAATTCTGAAATTTTTTACTTTTTCCTGCTCCTCTTAGCAAGATAAAGAAGATTCAAAGAGAGTGAGATGCCAGCTCCTTTCATTCAGTCAGTAGCTTCAATCATTTCTGGTATATGAATAACATGATGTTTTTCAATCGCAAAAATCAATGAATATTGTAAATGCACAAACAGTAATTTCTCCGCATTGCAAGGTGCAATTCTGAAATTTTTTGCTTTTTCCTGCTCCTCTTAGCATGATAAAGAAGATTCAAAGAGAGTGAGATGCCAGCTCCTTTCATTCAGTCAGTAGCTTCAATCATTTCTGGACGTTTTTCAATGGCAAAAATCAATGAATATTGTAAATGCACAAACAGTAATTTCTCCGCATTGCAAGGTGCAATTCTGAAATTTTTTGCTTTTTCCTGCTCCTCTTAGCATGATAAAGAAGATTCAAAGAGAGTGAGATGCCAGCTCCTTTCCTTCAGTCAGTAGCTTCAATCATTTCTGGCATATGAATAACATGATGTTTTTCAATGGCAAAAATCAATGAATTTTGTAAATGCACAAACAGTAATTTCTCCGCATTGCAAGGCGCAATTCTGAAATTTTTTGCTTTTTCCTGCTCCTCTTAGCATGATAAAGAAGATTCAAAGAGAGTGAGATGCCAGCTCCTTTCATTCAGTCAGTAGCTTCAATCATTTCTGAACATTTTTCAATGGCAAAAATCAATGAATATTGTAAATGCACAAACAGTAATTTCTCCGCATTGCAAGGTGCAATTCTGAAATTTTTTGCTTTTTCCTGCTCCTCTTAGCATGATAAAGAAGATTCAAAGAGAGTGAGATGACAGCTCCTTTCATTCAGTCAGTAGCTTCAATCATTTCTGGACGTTTTTCAATGGCAAAAATCAATGAATATTGTAAATGCACAAACAGTAATTTCTCCGCATTGCAAGGTGCAATTCTGAAATTTTTTGCTTTTTCCTGCTCCTCTCAGCATGATAAAGAAGATTCAAAGAGAGTGAGGTGCCAGCTCCTTTCATTCAGTCAGGAGCTTCAAACATTTCTGGTATATGAATAACATGTTTTTCAATGGCAAAAATCAATGAATATTGTAAATGCACATACAGTAATTTCTCCGCATTGCAAGGTGCAATTCTGAAATTTTTTGCTTTTTCCTGCTCCTCTTAGCATGATAAAGAAGATTCAAAGAGAGTGAGATGCCAGCTCCTTTCATTCAGTCAGTAGCTTCAATCATTTCTGGACGTTTTTCAATGGGAAAAATCAATGAATATTGTAAATGCACAAACAGTAATTTCTCCGCATTGCAAGGTGCAATTCTGAAATTTTTTGCTTTTTCCTGCTCCTCTTAGCATGATAAAGAAGATTCAAAGAGAGTGAGATGCCAGCTCCTTTCATTCAGTCAGTAGCTTCAATCATTTCTGGACGTTTTTCAATGGCAAAAATCAATGAATATTGTAAATGCACAAACAGTAATTTCTCCGCATTGCAAGGTGCAATTCTGAAATTTTTTGCTTTTTCCTGCTCCTCTTAGCATGATAAAGAAGATTCAAAGAGAGTGAGATGCCAGCTCCTTTCCTTCAGTCAGTAGCTTCAATCATTTCTGGCATATGAATAACATGATGTTTTTCAATGGCAAAAATCAATGAATTTTGTAAATGCACAAACAGTAATTTCTCCGCATTGCAAGGCGCAATTCTGAAATTTTTTGCTTTTTCCTGCTCCTCTTAGCATGATAAAGAAGATTCAAAGAGAGTGAGATGCCAGCTCCTTTCATTCAGTCAGTAGCTTCAATCATTTCTGGACATTTTTCAATGGCAAAAATCAATGAATATTGTAAATGCACAAACAGTAATTTCTCCGCATTGCAAGGTGCAATTCTGAAATTTTTTGCTTTTTCCTGCTCCTCTTAGCATGATAAAGAAGATTCAAAGAGAGTGAGATGACAGCTCCTTTCATTCAGTCAGTAGCTTCAATCATTTCTGGACGTTTTTCAATGGCAAAAATCAATGAATATTGTAAATGCACAAACAGTAATTTCTCCGCATTGCAAGGTGCAATTCTGAAATTTTTTGCTTTTTCCTGCTCCTCTTAGCATGATAAAGAAGATTCAAAGAGAGTGAGGTGCCAGCTCCTTTCATTCAGTCAGGAGCTTCAAACATTTCTGGTATATGAATAACATGTTTTTCAATGGCAAAAATCAATGAATATTGTAAATGCACAAACAGTAATTTCTCCGCATTGCAAGGTGCAATTCTGAAATTTTTTGCTTTTTCCTGCTCCTCTTAGCATGATAAAGAAGATTCAAAGAGAATGAGATGCCAGCTCCTTTCATTCAGTCAGTAGCTTCAATCATTTCTGGACGTTTTTCAATGGCAAAAATCAATGAATATTGTAAATGCACAAACAGTAATTTCTCCGCATTGCAAGGTGCAATTCTGAAATTTTTTGCTTTTTCCTGCTCCTCTTAGCATGATAAAGAAGATTCAAAGAGAGTGAGATGCCAGCTCCTTTCATTCAGTCAGTAGCTTCAATCATTTCTGGACGTTTTTCAATGGCAAAAATCAATGAATATTGTAAATGCACAAACAGTAATTTCTCTGCATTGCAATGTGCAATTCTGAAATTTTTTGCTTTTTCCTGCTCCTCTTAGCATGATAAAGAAGATTCAAAGAGAGTGAGATGCCAGCTCCTTTCATTCAGTCAGTAGCTTCAAACATTTCTGGTATATGAATAACATGATGTTTTTCAATGGCAAAAATCAATGAATATTGTAAATGCACAAACAGTAATTTCTCCGCATTGCAAGGTGCAATTCTGAAATTTTTTGCTTTTTCCTGCTCCTCTTAGCATGATAAAGAAGATTCAAAGAGAGTGAGATGCCAGCTCCTTTCATTCAGTCAGTAGCTTCAATCATTTCTGGACGTTTTTCAATGGCAAAAATCAATGAATATTGTAAATGCACAAACAGTAATTTCTCCGCATTGCAAGGTGCAATTCTGAAATTTTTTGCTTTTTCCTGCTCCTCTTAGCATGATAAAGAAGATTCAAAGAGAGTGAGATGCCAGCTCCTTTCATTCAGTCAGTAGCTTCAATCATTTCTGGACGTTTTTCAATGGCAAAAATCAATGAATATTGTAAATGCACAAACAGTAATTTCTCCGCATTGCAAGGTGCAATTCTGAAATTTTTTGCTTTTTCCTGCTCCTCTTAGCATTGTGAAGAAGATTCAAAGAGAGTGAGATACCAGCTTCTTTCATTCAGTCAGTAGCTTCAAACATTTCTGGTATATGAATAACATGATGTTTTTCAATGGCAAAAATCAATGAATATTGTAAATGCACAAACAGTAATTTCTCCGCATTGCAAGGTGCAATTCTGAAATTTTTTGCTTTTTCCTGCTCCTCTTAGCATGATAAAGAAGATTCAAAGAGAGTGAGATGCCAGCTCCTTTAGTTCAGTCAGTAGCTTCAATCATTTCTGGACGTTTTTCAATGGCAAAAATCAGTGAATATTGTAAATGCACAAACAGTAATTTCTCCGCATTGCAAGGTGCAATTCTGAAATTTTTTACTTTTTCCTGCTCCTCTTAGCATGATAAAGAAGATTCAAAGAGAGTGAGATGCCAGCTCCTTTCATTCATTCAGTAGCTTCAATCATTTCTGGTATATGAATAACATGATGTTTTTCAATCGCAAAAATCAATGAATATTGTAAATGCACAAACAGTAATTTCTCCGCATTGCAAGGTGCAATTCTGAAATTTTTTGCTTTTTCCTGCTCCTCTTAGCATGATAAAGAAGATTCAAAGAGAGTGAGATGCCAGCTCCTTTCATTCAGTCAGTAGCTTCAATCATTTCTGGACGTTTTTCAATGGCAAAAATCAATGAATATTGTAAATGCACAAACAGTAATTTCTCCGCATTGCAAGGTGCAATTCTGAAATTTTTTGCTTTTTCCTGCTCCTCTTAGCATGATAAAGAAGATTCAAAGAGAGTGAGATGCCAGCTCCTTTCCTTCAGTCAGTAGCTTCAATCATTTCTGGCATATGAATAACATGATGTTTTTCAATGGCAAAAATCAATGAATTTTGTAAATGCACAAACAGTAATTTCTCCGCATTGCAAGGCGCAATTCTGAAATTTTTTGCTTTTTCCTGCTCCTCTTAGCATGATAAAGAAGATTCAAAGAGAGTGAGATGCCAGCTCCTTTCATTCAGTCAGTAGCTTCAATCATTTCTGAACATTTTTCAATGGCAAAAATCAATGAATATTGTAAATGCACAAACAGTAATTTCTCCGCATTGCAAGGTGCAATTCTGAAATTTTTTGCTTTTTCCTGCTCCTCTTAGCATGATAAAGAAGATTCAAAGAGAGTGAGATGACAGCTCCTTTCATTCAGTCAGTAGCTTCAATCATTTCTGGACGTTTTTCAATGGCAAAAATCAATGAATATTGTAAATGCACAAACAGTAATTTCTCCGCATTGCAAGGTGCAATTCTGAAATTTTTTGCTTTTTCCTGCTCCTCTCAGCATGATAAAGAAGATTCAAAGAGAGTGAGGTGCCAGCTCCTTTCATTCAGTCAGGAGCTTCAAACATTTCTGGTATATGAATAACATGTTTTTCAATGGCAAAAATCAATGAATATTGTAAATGCACAAACAGTAATTTCTCCGCATTGCAAGGTGCAATTCTGAAATTTTTTGCTTTTTCCTGCTCCTCTTAGCATGATAAAGAAGATTCAAAGAGAGTGAGATGCCAGCTCCTTTCATTCAGTCAGTAGCTTCAATCATTTCTGGATGTTTTTCAATGGCAAAAATCAATGAATATTGTAAATGCACAAACAGTAATTTCTCCGCATTGCAAGGTGCAATTCTGAAATTTTTTGCTTTTTCCTGCTCCTCTTAGCATGATAAAGAAGATTCAAAGAGAGTGAGATGCCAGCTCCTTTCCTTCAGTCAGTAGCTTCAATCATTTCTGGCATATGAATAACATGATGTTTTTCAATGGCAAAAATCAATGAATTTTGTAAATGCACAAACAGTAATTTCTCCGCATTGCAAGGCGCAATTCTGAAATTTTTTGCTTTTTCCTGCTCCTCTTAGCATGATAAAGAAGATTCAAAGAGAGTGAGATGCCAGCTCCTTTCATTCAGTCAGTAGCTTCAATCATTTCTGGACGTTTTTCAATGGCAAAAATCAATGAATATTGTAAATGCACAAACAGTAATTTCTCCGCATTGCAAGGTGCAATTCTGAAATTTTTTGCTTTTTCCTGCTCCTCTTAGCATTGTGAAGAAGATTCAAAGAGAGTGAGATACCAGCTCCTTTCATTCAGTCAGTAGCTTCAAACATTTCTGGTATATGAATAACATGATGTTTTTCAATGGCAAAAATCAATGAATATTGTAAATGCACAAACAGTAATTTCTCCGCATTGCAAGGTGCAATTCTGAAATTTTTTGCTTTTTCCTGCTCCTCTTAGCATGATAAAGAAGATTCAAAGAGAGTGAGATGCCAGCTCCTTTAGTTCAGTCAGTAGCTTCAATCATTTCTGGACGTTTTTCAATGGCAAAAATCAGTGAATATTGTAAATGCACAAACAGTAATTTCTCCGCATTGCAAGGTGCAATTCTGAAATTTTTTACTTTTTCCTGCTCCTCTTAGCATGATAAAGAAGATTCAAAGAGAGTGAGATGCCAGCTCCTTTCATTCAGTCAGTAGCTTCAATCATTTCTGGTATATGAATAACATGATGTTTTTCAATCGCAAAAATCAATGAATATTGTAAATGCACAAACAGTAATTTCTCCGCATTGCAAGGTGCAATTCTGAAATTTTTTGCTTTTTCCTGCTCCTCTTAGCATGATAAAGAAGATTCAAAGAGAGTGAGATGCCAGCTCCTTTCATTCAGTCAGTAGCTTCAATCATTTCTGGACGTTTTTCAATGGCAAAAATCAATGAATATTGTAAATGCACAAACAGTAATTTCTCCGCATTGCAAGGTGCAATTCTGAAATTTTTTGCTTTTTCCTGCTCCTCTTAGCATGATAAAGAAGATTCAAAGAGAGTGAGATGCCAGCTCCTTTCCTTCAGTCAGTAGCTTCAATCATTTCTGGCATATGAATAACATGATGTTTTTCAATGGCAAAAATCAATGAATTTTGTAAATGCACAAACAGTAATTTCTCCGCATTGCAAGGCGCAATTCTGAAATTTTTTGCTTTTTCCTGCTCATCTTAGCATGATAAAGAAGATTCAAAGAGAGTGAGATGCCAGCTCCTTTCATTCAGTCAGTAGCTTCAATCATTTCTGAACATTTTTCAATGGCAAAAATCAATGAATATTGTAAATGCACAAACAGTAATTTCTCCGCATTGCAAGGTGCAATTCTGAAATTTTTTGCTTTTTCCTGCTCCTCTTAGCATGATAAAGAAGATTCAAAGAGAGTGAGATGACAGCTCCTTTCATTCAGTCAGTAGCTTCAATCATTTCTGGACGTTTTTCAATGGCAAAAATCAATGAATATTGTAAATGCACAAACAGTAATTTCTCCGCATTGCAAGGTGCAATTCTGAAATTTTTTGCTTTTTCCTGCTCCTCTCAGCATGATAAAGAAGATTCAAAGAGAGTGAGGTGCCAGCTCCTTTCATTCAGTCAGGAGCTTCAAACATTTCTGGTATATGAATAACATGTTTTTCAATGGCAAAAATCAATGAATATTGTAAATGCACAAACAGTAATTTCTCCGCATTGCAAGGTGCAATTCTGAAATTTTTTGCTTTTTCCTGCTCCTCTTAGCATGATAAAGAAGATTCAAAGAGAGTGAGATGCCAGCTCCTTTCATTCAGTCAGTAGCTTCAATCATTTCTGGACGTTTTTCAATGGCAAAAATCAATGAATATTGTAAATGCACAAACAGTAATTTCTCCGCATTGCAAGGTGCAATTCTGAAATTTTTTGCTTTTTCCTGCTCCTCTTAGCATGATAAAGAAAATTCAAAGAGAGTGAGATGACAGCTCCTTTCATTCAGTCAGTAGCTTCAATCATTTCTGGACGTTTTTCAATGGCAAAAATCAATGAATATTGTAAATGCACAAACAGTAATTTCTCCGCATTGCAAGGTGCAATTCTGAAATTTTTTGCTTTTTCCTGCTCCTCTTAGCATGATAAAGAAGATTCAAAGAGAGTGAGGTGCCAGCTCCTTTCATTCAGTCAGGAGCTTCAAACATTTCTGGTATATGAATAACATGTTTTTCAATGGCAAAAATCAATGAATATTGTAAATGCACAAACAGTAATTTCTCCGCATTGCAAGGTGCAATTCTGAAATTTTTTGCTTTTTCCTGCTCCTCTTAGCATGATAAAGAAGATTCAAAGAGAATGAGATGCCAGCTCCTTTCATTCAGTCAGTAGCTTCAATCATTTCTGGACGTTTTTCAATGGCAAAAATCAATGAATATTGTAAATGCACAAACAGTAATTTCTCCGCATTGCAAGGTGCAATTCTGAAATTTTTTGCTTTTTCCTGCTCCTCTTAGCATGATAAAGAAGATTCAAAGAGAGTGAGATGCCAGCTCCTTTCATTCAGTCAGTAGCTTCAATCATTTCTGGACGTTTTTCAATGGCAAAAATCAATGAATATTGTAAATGCACAAACAGTAATTTCTCTGCATTGCAATGTGCAATTCTGAAATTTTTTGCTTTTTCCTGCTCCTCTTAGCATGATAAAGAAGATTCAAAGAGAGTGAGATGCCAGCTCCTTTCATTCAGTCAGTAGCTTCAAACATTTCTGGTATATGAATAACATGATGTTTTTCAATGGCAAAAATCAATGAATATTGTAAATGCACAAACAGTAATTTCTCCGCATTGCAAGGTGCAATTCTGAAATTTTTTGCTTTTTTCTGCTCCACTTAGCATGATAAAGAAGATTCAAAGAGAGTGAGATGCCAGCTCCTTTCGTTCAGTCAGTAGCTTCAATCATTTCTGGACGTTTTTCAATGGCAAAAATCATTGAATATTATAAATGCACAAACAGTAATTTCTCCGCATTGCAAGGTGCAATTCTGAAATTTTTTACTTTTTCCTGCTCCTCTTAGCATGATAAAGAAGATTCAAAGAGAGTGAGATGCCAGCTCCTTTCATTCAGTCAGTAGCTTCAATCATTTCTGGTATATGAATAACATGATGTTTTTCAATGGCAAAAATCAATGAATATTGTAAATGCACAAACAGTAATTTCTCCGCATTGCAAGGTGCAATTCTGAAATTTTTTGCTTTTTCCTGCTCCTCTTAGCATGATAAAGAAGATTCAAAGAGAGTGAGATGCCAGCTCCTTTCATTCAGTCAGTAGCTTCAATCATTTCTGGACGTTTTTCAATGGCAAAAATCAATGAATATTGTAAATGCACAAACAGTAATTTCTCCGCATTGCAAGGTGCAATTCTGAAATTTTTTGCTTTTTCCTGCTCCTCTTAGCATGATAAAGAAGATTCAAAGAGAGTGAGATGCCAGCTCCTTTCATTCAGTCAGTAGCTTTAATCATTTCTGGACGTTTTTCAATGGCAAAAATCATTGAATATTGTAAATGCACAATCAGTAATTTCTCCGCATTGCAAGGTGCAATTCTGAAATTTTTTACTTTTTCCTGCTCCTCTTAGCATGATAAAGAAGATTCAAAGAGAGTGAGATGCCAGCTCCTTTCATTCAGTCAGTAGCTTCAATCATTTCTGGTATATGAATAACATGATGTTTTTCAATCGCAAAAATCAATGAATATTGTAAATGCACAAACAGTAATTTCTCCGCATTGCAAGGTGCAATTCTGAAATTTTTTGCTTTTTCCTGCTCCTCTTAGCATGATAAAGAAGATTCAAAGAGAGTGAGATGCCAGCTCCTTTCATTCAGTCAGTAGCTTCAATCATTTCTGGACGTTTTTCAATGGCAAAAACCAATGAATATTGTAAATGCACAAACAGTAATTTCTCCGCATTGCAAGGTGCAATTCTGAAATTTTTTGCTTTTTCCTGCTCCTCTTAGCATGATAAAGAAGATTCAAAGAGAGTGAGATGCCAGATCCTTTCCTTCAGTCAGTAGCTTCAATCATTTCTGGTATATGAATAACATGATGTTTTTCAATGGCAAAAATCAATGAATTTTGTAAATGCACAAACAGTAATTTCTCCGCATTGCAAGGCGCAATTCTGAAATTTTTTGCTTTTTCCTGCTCCTCTTAGCATGATAAAGAAGATTCGAAGAGAGTGAGATGCCAGCTCCTTTCATTCAGTCAGTAGCTTCAATCATTTCTGGACATTTTTCAATGGCAAAAATCAATGAATATTGTAAATGCACAAACAGTAATTTCTCCGCATTGCAAGGTGCAATTCTGAAATTTTTTGCTTTTTCCTGCTCCTCTTAGCATGATAAAGAAGATTCAAAGAGAGTGAGATGCCAGCTCCTTTCATTCAGTCAGTAGCTTCAATCATTTCTGGACGTTTTTCAATGGCAAAAATCAATGAATATTGTAAATGCACAAACAGTAATTTCTCCGCATTGCAAGGTGCAATTCTGAAATTTTTTGCTTTTTCCTGCTCCTCTTAGCATGATAAAGAAGATTCAAAGAGAGTGAGATGCCAGCTCCTTTCATTCAGTCAGTAGCTTCAATCATTTCTGGACGTTTTTCAATGGCAAAAATCAATGAATATTGTAAATGCACAAACAGTAATTTCTCCGCATTGCAAGGTGCAATTCTGAAATTTTTTGCTTTTTCCTGCTCTTCTTAGCATGATAAAGAAGATTCAAAGAGAGTGAGATGCCAGATCCTTTCCTTCAGTCAGTAGCTTCAATCATTTCTGGTATATGAATAACATGATGTTTTTCAATGGCAAAAATCAATGAATTTTGTAAATGCACAAACAGTAATTTCTCCGCATTGCAAGGCGCAATTCTGAAATTTTTTGCTTTTTCCTGCTCCTCTTAGCATCATAAAGAAGATTCAAAGAGAGTGAGATGCCAGCTCCTTTCATTCAGTCAGTAGCTTCAATCATTTCTGGACATTTTTCAATGGCAAAAATCAATGAATATTGTAAATGCACAAACAGTAATTTCTCCGCATTGCAAGGTGCAATTCTGAAATTTTTTGCTTTTTCCTGCTCCTCTTAGCATGATAAAGAAGATTCAAAGAGAGTGAGATGCCAGCTCCTTTCATTCAGTCAGTAGCTTCAATCATTTCTGGACGTTTTTCAATGGCAAAAATCAATGAATATTGTAAATGCACAAACAGTAATTTCTCCGCATTGCAAGGTGCAATTCTGAAATTTTTTGCTTTTTCCTGCTCCTCTTAGCATGATAAAGAAGATTCAAAGAGAGTGAGATGCCAGCTCCTTTCATTCAGTCAGTAGCTTCAATCATTTCTGGACGTTTTTCAATGGCAAAAATCAATGAATATTGTAAATGCACAAACAGTAATTTCTCCGCATTGCAATGTGCAATTCTGAAATTTTTTGCTTTTTCCTGCTCCTCTTAGCATGATAAAGAAGATTCAAAGAGAGTGAGATGCCAGCTCCTTTCATTCAGTCAGTAGCTTCAAACATTTCTGGTACATGAATAACATGATGTTTTTCAATGGCAAAAATCAATGAATATTGTAAATGCACAAACAGTAATTTCTCCGCATTGCAAGGTGCAATTCTGAAATTTTTTGCTTTTTCCTGCTCCTCTTAGCATGATAAAGAAGATTCAAAGAGAGTGAGATGCCAGCTCCTTTCGTTCAGTCAGTAGCTTCAATCATTTCTGGACGTTTTTCAATGGCAAAAATCATTGAATATTATAAATGCACAAACAGTAATTTCTCCGCATTGCAAGGTGCAATTCTGAAATTTTTTACTTTTTCCTGCTCCTCTTAGCATGATAAAGAAGATTCAAAGAGAGTGAGATGCCAGCTCCTTTCATTCAGTCAGTAGCTTCAATCATTTCTGGTATATGAATAACATGATGTTTTTCAATGGCAAAAATCAATGAATATTGTAAATGCACAAACAGTAATTTCTCCGCATTGCAAGGTGCAATTCTGAAATTTTTTGCTTTTTCCTGCTCCTCTTAGCATGATAAAGAAGATTCAAAGAGAGTGAGATGCCAGCTCCTTTCATTCAGTCAGTAGCTTCAATCATTTCTGGACGTTTTTCAATGGCAAAAATCAATGAATATTGTAAATGCACAAACAGTAATTTCTCCGCATTGCAAGGTGCAATTCTGAAATTTTTTGCTTTTTCCTGCTCCTCTTAGCATGATAAACAAGATTCAAAGAGAGTGAGATGCCAGCTCCTTTCATTCAGTCAGTAGCTTCAATCATTTCTGGACGTTTTTCAATGGCAAAAATCATTGAATATTGTAAATGCACAAACAGTAATTTCTCCGCATTGCAAGGTGCAATTCTGAAATTTTTTACTTTTTCCTGCTCCTCTTAGCATGATAAAGAAGATTCAAAGAGAGTGAGATGCCAGCTCCTTTCATTCAGTCAGTAGCTTCAATCATTTCTGGTATATGAATAACATGATGTTTTTCAATCGCAAAAATCAATGAATATTGTAAATGCACAAACAGTAATTTCTCCGCATTGCAAGGTGCAATTCTGAAATTTTTTGCTTTTTCCTGCTCCTCTTAGCATGATAAAGAAGATTCAAAGAGAGTGAGATGCCAGCTCCTTTCATTCAGTCAGTAGCTTCAATCATTTCTGGACGTTTTTCAATGGCAAAAATCAATGAATATTGTAAATGCACAAACAGTAATTTCTCCGCATTGCAAGGTGCAATTCTGAAATTTTTTGCTTTTTCCTGCTCCTCTAGGCATGATAAAGAAGATTCAAAGAGAGTGAGATGCCAGATCCTTTCCTTCAGTCAGTAGCTTCAATCATTTCTGGTATATGAATAACATGATGTTTTTCAATGGCAAAAATCAATGAATTTTGTAAATGCACAAACAGTAATTTCTCCGCATTGCAAGGCGCAATTCTGAAATTTTTTGCTTTTTCCTGCTCCTCTTAGCATGATAAAGAAGATTCAAAGAGAGTGAGATGCCAGCTCCTTTCATTCAGTCAGTAGCTTCAATCATTTCTGGACATTTTTCAATGGCAAAAATCAATGAATATTGTAAATGCACAAACAGTAATTTCTCCGCATTGCAAGGTGCAATTCTGAAATTTTTTGCTTTTTCCTGCTCCTCTTAGCATGATAAAGAAGATTCAAAGAGAGTGAGATGCCAGCTCCTTTCATTCAGTCAGTAGCTTCAATCATTTCTGGACGTTTTTCAATGGCAAAAATCAATGAATATTGTAAATGCACAAACAGTAATTTCTCCGCATTGCAAGGTGCAATTCTGAAATTTTTTGCTTTTTCCTGCTCCTCTTAGCATGATAAAGAAGATTCAAAGAGAGTGAGATGCCAGCTCCTTTCATTCAGTCAGTACCTTCAATCATTTCTGGACGTTTTTCAATGGCAAAAATCAATGAATATTGTAAATGCACAAACAGTAATTTCTCCGCATTGCAAGGTGCAATTCTGAAATTTTTTGCTTTTTCCTGCTCCTCTTAGCATGATAAAGAAGATTCAAAGAGAGTGAGATGCCAGCTCCTTTCATTCAGTCAGTAGCTTCAATCATTTCTGGTATATGAATAACATGATGTTTTTCAATAGCAAAAATCAATGAATATTGTAAATGCACAAACAGTAATTTCTCCGCATTGCAAGGTGCAATTCTGAAATTTTTTGCTTTTTCCTGCTCCTCTTAGCATGATAAAGAAGATTCAAAGAGAGTGAGATGCCAGCTCCTTTCATTCAGTCAGTAGCTTCAATCATTTCTGGACGTTTTTCAATGGCAAAAATCAATGAATATTGTAAATGCACAAACAGTAATTTCTCCGCATTGCAAGGTGCAATTCTGAAATTTTTTACTTTTTCCTGCTCCTCTTAGCATGATAAAGAAGATTCAAAGAGAGTGAGATGCCAGATCCTTTCCTTCAGTCAGTAGCTTCAATCATTTCTGGTATATGAATAACATGATGTTTTTCAATGGCAAAAATCAATGAATTTTGTAAATGCACAAACAGTAATTTCTCCGCATTGCAAGGCGCAATTCTGAAATTTTTTACTTTTTCCTGCTCCTCTTAGCATGATAAAGAAGATTCAAAGAGAGTGAGATGCCAGCTCCTTTCATTCAGTCAGTAGCTTCAATCATTTCTGGTATATGAATAACATGATGTTTTTCAATGGCAAAAATCAATGAATATTGTAAATGCACAAACAGTAATTTCTCCGCATTGCAAGGTGCAATTCTGAAATTTTTTGCTTTTTCCTGCTCCTCTTAGCATGATAAAGAAGATTCAAAGAGAATGAGATGCCAGCTCCTTTCATTCAGTCAGTAGCTTCAATCATTTCTGGACGTTTTTCAATGGCAAAAATCAATGAATATTGTAAATGCACAAACAGTAATTTCTCCGCATTGCAAGGTGCAATTCTGAAATTTTTTGCTTTTTCCTGCTCCTCTCAGCATGATAAAGAAGATTCAAAGAGAGTGGGGTGCCAGCTCCTTTCATTCAGTCAGGAGCTTCAAACATTTCTGGTATATGAATAACATGTTTTTCAATGGCAAAAATCAATGAATATTGTAAATGCACATACAGTAATTTCTCCGCATTGCAAGGTGCAATTCTGAAATTTTTTGCTTTTTCCTGCTCCTCTTAGCATGATAAAGAAGATTCAAAGAGAGTGAGATGCCAGCTCCTTTCATTCAGTCAGTAGCTTCAATCATTTCTGGACGTTTTTCAATGGCAAAAATCAATGAATATTGTAAATGCACAAACAGTAATTTCTCCGCATTGCAAGGTGCAATTCTGAAATTTTTTGCTTTTTCCTGCTCCTCTTAGCATGATAAAGAAGATTCAAAGAGAGTGAGATGCCAGCTCCTTTCATTCAGTCAGTAGCTTCAATCATTTCTGGACGTTTTTCAATGGCAAAAATCAATGAATATTGTAAATGCACAAACAGTAATTTCTCCGCATTGCAAGGTGCAATTCTGAAATTTTTTGCTTTTTCCTGCTCCTCTTAGCATGATAAAGAAGATTCAAAGAGAGTGAGATGCCAGCTCCTTTCCTTCAGTCAGTAGCTTCAATCATTTCTGGCATATGAATAACATGATGTTTTTCAATGGCAAAAATCAATGAATTTTGTAAATGCACAAACAGTAATTTCTCCGCATTGCAAGGCGCAATTCTGAAATTTTTTGCTTTTTCCTGCTCCTCTTAGCATGATAAAGAAGATTCAAAGAGAGTGAGATGCCAGCTCCTTTCATTCAGTCAGTAGCTTCAATCATTTCTGGACATTTTTCAATGGCAAAAATCAATGAATATTGTAAATGCACAAACAGTAATTTCTCCGCATTGCAAGGTGCAATTCTGAAATTTTTTGCTTTTTCCTGCTCCTCTTAGCATGATAAAGAAGATTCAAAGAGAGTGAGATGACAGCTCCTTTCATTCAGTCAGTAGCTTCAATCATTTCTGGACGTTTTTCAATGGCAAAAATCAATGAATATTGTAAATGCACAAACAGTAATTTCTCCGCATTGCAAGGTGCAATTCTGAAATTTTTTGCTTTTTCCTGCTCCTCTTAGCATGATAAAGAAGATTCAAAGAGAGTGAGGTGCCAGCTCTTTTCATTCAGTCAGGAGCTTCAAACATTTCTGGTATATGAATAACATGTTTTTCAATGGCAAAAATCAATGAATATTGTAAATGCACAAACAGTAATTTCTCCGCATTGCAAGGTGCAATTCTGAAATTTTTTGCTTTTTCCTGCTCCTCTTAGCATGATAAAGAAGATTCAAAGAGAATGAGATGCCAGCTCCTTTCATTCAGTCAGTAGCTTCAATCATTTCTGGACGTTTTTCAATGGCAAAAATCAATGAATATTGTAAATGCACAAACAGTAATTTCTCCGCATTGCAAGGTGCAATTCTGAAATTTTTTGCTTTTTCCTGCTCCTCTTAGCATGATAAAGAAGATTCAAAGAGAGTGAGATGCCAGCTCCTTTCATTCAGTCAGTAGCTTCAATCATTTCTGGACGTTTTTCAATGGCAAAAATCAATGAATATTGTAAATGCACAAACAGTAATTTCTCCGCATTGCAAGGTGCAATTCTGAAATTTTTTACTTTTTCCTGCTCCTCTTAGCATGATAAAGAATATTCAAAGAGAGTGAGATGCCAGCTCCTTTCATTCAGTCAGTAGCTTCAATCATTTCTGGTATATGAATAACATGATGTTTTTCAATCGCAAAAATCAATGAATATTGTAAATGCACAAACAGTAATTTTTCCGCATTGCAAGGTGCAATTCTGAAATTTTTTGCTTTTTCCTGCTCCTCTTAGCATGATAAAGAAGATTCAAAGAGAGTGAGATGCCAGCTCCTTTCATTCAGTCAGTAGCTTCAATCATTTCTGGACGTTTTTCAATGGCAAAAATCAATGAATATTGTAAATGCACAAACAGTAATTTCTCCGCATTGCAAGGTGCAATTCTGAAATTTTTTGCTTTTTCCTGCTCCTCTTAGCATGATAAAGAAGATTCAAAGAGAGTGAGATGCCAGCTCCTTTCCTTCAGTCAGTAGCTTCAATCATTTCTGGCATATGAATAACATGATGTTTTTCAATGGCAAAAATCAATGAATTTTGTAAATGCACAAACAGTAATTTCTCCGCATTGCAAGGCGCAATTCTGAAATTTTTTGCTTTTTCCTGCTCCTCTTAGCATGATAAAGAAGATTCAAAGAGAGTGAGATGCCAGCTCCTTTCATTCAGTCAGTAGCTTCAATCATTTCTGAACATTTTTCAATGGCAAAAATCAATGAATATTGTAAATGCACAAACAGTAATTTCTCCGCATTGCAAGGTGCAATTCTGAAATTTTTTGCTTTTTCCTGCTCCTCTTAGCATGATAAAGAAGATTCAAAGAGAGTGAGATGACAGCTCCTTTCATTCAGTCAGTAGCTTCAATCATTTCTGGACGTTTTTCAATGGCAAAAATCAATGAATATTGTAAATGCACAAACAGTAATTTCTCCGCATTGCAAGGTGCAATTCTGAAATTTTTTGCTTTTTCCTGCTCCTCTCAGCATGATAAAGACGATTCAAAGAGAGTGAGGTGCCAGCTCCTTTCATTCAGTCAGGAGCTTCAAACATTTCTGGTATATGAATAACATGTTTTTCAATGGCAAAAATCAATGAATATTGTAAATGCACATACAGTAATTTCTCCGCATTGCAAGGTGCAATTCTGAAATTTTTTGCTTTTTCCTGCTCCTCTTAGCATGATAAAGAAGATTCAAAGAGAGTGAGATGCCAGCTCCTTTCATTCAGTCAGTAGCTTCAATCATTTCTGGACGTTTTTCAATGGCAAAAATCAATGAATATTGTAAATGCACAAACAGTAATTTCTCCGCATTGCAAGGTGCAATTCTGAAATTTTTTGCTTTTTCCTGCTCCTCTTAGCATGATAAAGAAGATTCAAAGAGAGTGAGATGCCAGCTCCTTTCATTCAGTCAGTAGCTTCAATCATTTCTGGACGTTTTTCAATGGCAAAAATCAATGAATATTGTAAATGCACAAACAGTAATTTCTCCGCATTGCAAGGTGCAATTCTGAAATTTTTTGCTTTTTCCTGCTCCTCTTAGCATGATAAAGAAGATTCAAAGAGAGTGAGATGCCAGCTCCTTTCCTTCAGTCAGTAGCTTCAATCATTTCTGGCATATGAATAACATGATGTTTTTCAATGGCAAAAATCAATGAATTTTGTAAATGCACAAACAGTAATTTCTCCGCATTTCAAGGCGCAATTCTGAAATTTTTTGCTTTTTCCTGCTCCTCTTAGCATGATAAAGAAGATTCAAAGAGAGTGAGATGCCAGCTCCTTTCATTCAGTCAGTAGCTTCAATCATTTCTGGACATTTTTCAATGGCAAAAATCAATGAATATTGTAAATGCACAAACAGTAATTTCTCCGCATTGCAAGGTGCAATTCTGAAATTTTTTGCTTTTTCCTGCTCCTCTTAGCATGATAAAGAAGATTCAAAGAGAGTGAGATGACAGCTCCTTTCATTCAGTCAGTAGCTTCAATCATTTCTGGACGTTTTTCAATGGCAAAAATCAATGAATATTGTAAATGCACAAACAGTAATTTCTCCGCATTGCAAGGTGCAATTCTGAAATTTTTTGCTTTTTCCTGCTCCTCTTAGCATGATAAAGAAGATTCAAAGAGAGTGAGGTGCCAGCTCCTTTCATTCAGTCAGGAGCTTCAAACATTTCTGGTATATGAATAACATGTTTTTCAATGGCAAAAATCAATGAATATTGTAAATGCACAAACAGTAATTTCTCCGCATTGCAAGGTGCAATTCTGAAATTTTTTGCTTTTTCCTGCTCCTCTTAGCATGATAAAGAAGATTCAAAGAGAATGAGATGCCAGCTCCTTTCATTCAGTCAGTAGCTTCAATCATTTCTGGACGTTTTTCAATGGCAAAAATCAATGAATATTGTAAATGCACAAACAGTAATTTCTCCGCATTGCAAGGTGCAATTCTGAAATTTTTTGCTTTTTCCTGCTCCTCTTAGCATGATAAAGAAGATTCAAAGAGAGTGAGATGCCAGCTCCTTTCATTCAGTCAGTAGCTTCAATCATTTCTGGACGTTTTTCAATGGCAAAAATCAATGAATATTGTAAATGCACAAACAGTAATTTCTCCGCATTGCAAGGTGCAATTCTGAAATTTTTTGCTTTTTCCTGCTCCTCTTAGCATGATAAAGAAGATTCAAAGAGAGTGAGATGCCAGCTCCTTTCATTCAGTCAGTAGCTTCAATCATTTCTGGACGTTTTTCAATGGCAAAAATCAATGAATATTGTAAATGCACAAACAGTAATTTCTCCGCATTGCAAGGTGCAATTCTGAAATTTTTTGCTTTTTCCTGCTCCTCTTAGCATTGTGAAGAAGATTCAAAGAGAGTGAGATACCAGCTCCTTTCATTCAGTCAGTAGCTTCAAACATTTCTGGTATATGAATAACATGATGTTTTTCAATGGCAAAAATCAATGAATATTGTAAATGCACAAACAGTAATTTCTCCGCATTGCAAGGTGCAATTCTGAAATTTTTTGCTTTTTCCTGCTCCTCTTAGCATGATAAAGAAGATTCAAAGAGAGTGAGATGCCAGCTCCTTTAGTTCAGTCAGTAGCTTCAATCATTTCTGGACGTTTTTCAATGGCAAAAATCAGTGAATATTGTAAATGCACAAACAGTAATTTCTCCGCATTGCAAGGTGCAATTCTGAAATTTTTTACTTTTTCCTGCTCCTCTTAGCATGATAAAGAAGATTCAAAGAGAGTGAGATGCCAGCTCCTTTCATTCAGTCAGTAGCTTCAATCATTTCTGGTATATGAATAACATGATGTTTTTCAATCGCAAAAATCAATGAATATTGTAAATGCACAAACAGTAATTTCTCCGCATTGCAAGGTGCAATTCTGAAATTTTTTGCTTTTTCCTGCTCCTCTTAGCATGATAAAGAAGATTCAAAGAGAGTGAGATGCCAGCTCCTTTCATTCAGTCAGTAGCTTCAATCATTTCTGGACGTTTTTCAATGGCAAAAATCAATGAATATTGTAAATGCACAAACAGTAATTTCTCCGCATTGCAAGGTGCAATTCTGAAATTTTTTGCTTTTTCCTTCTCCTCTTAGCATGATAAAGAAGATTCAAAGAGAGTGAGATGCCAGCTCCTTTCCTTCAGTCAGTAGCTTCAATCATTTCTGGCATATGAATAACATGATGTTTTTCAATGGCAAAAATCAATGAATTTTGTAAATGCACAAACAGTAATTTCTCCGCATTGCAAGGCGCAATTCTGAAATTTTTTGCTTTTTCCTGCTCCTCTTAGCATGATAAAGAAGATTCAAAGAGAGTGAGATGCCAGCTCCTTTCATTCAGTCAGTAGCTTCAATCATTTCTGAACATTTTTCAATGGCAAAAATCAATGAATATTGTAAATGCACAAACAGTAATTTCTCCGCATTGCAAGGTGCAATTCTGAAATTTTTTGCTTTTTCCTGCTCCTCTTAGCATGATAAAGAAGATTCAAAGAGAGTGAGATGACAGCTCCTTTCATTCAGTCAGTAGCTTCAATCATTTCTGGACGTTTTTCAATGGCAAAAATCAATGAATATTGTAAATGCACAAACAGTAATTTCTCCGCATTGCAAGGTGCAATTCTGAAATTTTTTGCTTTTTCCTGCTCCTCTCAGCATGATAAAGAAGATTCAAAGAGAGTGAGGTGCCAGGTCCTTTCATTCAGTCAGGAGCTTCAAACATTTCTGGTATATGAATAACATGTTTTTCAATGGCAAAAATCAATGAATATTGTAAATGCACAAACAGTAATTTCTCCGCATTGCAAGGTGCAATTCTGAAATTTTTTGCTTTTTCCTGCTCCTCTTAGCATGATAAAGAAGATTCAAAGAGAGTGAGATGCCAGCTCCTTTCATTCAGTCAGTAGCTTCAATCATTTCTGGACGTTTTTCAATGGCAAAAATCAATGAATATTGTAAATGCACAAACAGTAATTTCTCCGCATTGCAAGGTGCAATTCTGAAATTTTTTGCTTTTTCCTGCTCCTCTTAGCATGATAAAGAAGATTCAAAGAGAGTGAGATGCCAGCTCCTTTCATTCAGTCAGTAGCTTCAATCATTTCTGGACGTTTTTCAATGGCAAAAATCAATGAATATTGTAAATGCACAAACAGTAATTTCTCCGCATTGCAAGGTGCAATTCTGAAATTTTTTGCTTTTTCCTGCTCCTCTTAGCATGATAAAGAAGATTCAAAGAGAGTGAGATGCCAGCTCCTTTCCTTCAGTCAGTAGCTTCAATCATTTCTGGCATATGAATAACATGATGTTTTTCAATGGCAAAAATCAATGAATTTTGTAAATGCACAAACAGTAATTTCTCCGCATTGCAAGGCGCAATTCTGAAATTTTTTGCTTTTTCCTGCTCCTCTTAGCATGATAAAGAAGATTCAAAGAGAGTGAGATGCCAGCTCCTTTCATTCAGTCAGTAGCTTCAATCATTTCTGGACGTTTTTCAATGGCAAAAATCAATGAATATTGTAAATGCACAAACAGTAATTTCTCCGCATTGCAACGTGCAATTCTGAAATTTTTTGCTTTTTCCTGCTCCTCTTAGCATTGTGAAGAAGATTCAAAGAGAGTGAGATACCAGCTCCTTTCATTCAGTCAGTAGCTTCAAACATTTCTGGTATATGAATAACATGATGTTTTTCAATGGCAAAAATCAATGAATATTGTAAATGCACAAACAGTAATTTCTCCGCATTGCAAGGTGCAATTCTGAAATTTTTTGCTTTTTCCTGCTCCTCTTAGCATGATAAAGAAGATTCAAAGAGAGTGAGATGCCAGCTCCTTTAGTTCAGTCAGTAGCTTCAATCATTTCTGGACGTTTTTCAATGGCAAAAATCAGTGAATATTGTAAATGCACAAACAGTAATTTCTCCGCATTGCAAGGTGCAATTCTGAAATTTTTTACTTTTTCCTGCTCCTCTTAGCATGATAAAGAAGATTCAAAGAGAGTGAGATGCCAGCTCCTTTCATTCAGTCAGTAGCTTCAATCATTTCTGGTATATGAATAACATGATGTTTTTCAATCGCAAAAATCAATGAATATTGTAAATGCACAAACAGTAATTTCTCCGCATTGCAAGGTGCAATTCTGAAATTTTTTGCTTTTTCCTGCTCCTCTTAGCATGATAAAGAAGATTCAAAGAGAGTGAGATGCCAGCTCCTTTCATTCAGTCAGTAGCTTCAATCATTTCTGGACGTTTTTCAATGGCAAAAATCAATGAATATTGTAAATGCACAAACAGTAATTTCTCCGCATTGCAAGGTGCAATTCTGAAATTTTTTGCTTTTTCCTGCTCCTCTTAGCATGATAAAGAAGATTCAAAGAGAGTGAGATGCCAGCTCCTTTCCTTCAGTCAGTAGCTTCAATCATTTCTGGCATATGAATAACATGATGTTTTTCAATGGCAAAAATCAATGAATTTTGTAAATGCACAAACATTAATTTCTCCGCATTGCAAGGCGCAATTCTGAAATTTTTTGCTTTTTCCTGCTCATCTTAGCATGATAAAGAAGATTCAAAGAGAGTGAGATGCCAGCTCCTTTCATTCAGTCAGTAGCTTCAATCATTTCTGAACATTTTTCAATGGCAAAAATCAATGAATATTGTATATGCACAAACAGTAATTTCTCCGCATTGCAAGGTGCAATTCTGAAATTTTTTGCTTTTTCCTGCTCCTCTTAGCATGATAAAGAAGATTCAAAGAGAGTGAGATGACAGCTCCTTTCATTCAGTCAGTAGCTTCAATCATTTCTGGACGTTTTTCAATGGCAAAAATCAATGAATATTGTAAATGCACAAACAGTAATTTCTCCGCATTGCAAGGTGCAATTCTGAAATTTTTTGCTTTTTCCTGCTCCTCTCAGCATGATAAAGAAGATTCAAAGAGAGTGAGGTGCCAGCTCCTTTCATTCAGTCAGGAGCTTCAAACATTTCTGGTATATGAATAACATGTTTTTCAATGGCAAAAATCAATGAATATTGTAAATGCACAAACAGTAATTTCTCCGCATTGCAAGGTGCAATTCTGAAATTTTTTGCTTTTTCCTGCTCCTTTAGCATGATAAAGAAGATTCAAAGAGAGTGAGATGCCAGCTCCTTTCATTCAGTCAGTAGCTTCAATCATTTCTGGACGTTTTTCAATGGCAAAAATCAATGAATATTGTAAATGCACAAACAGTAATTTCTCCGCATTGCAAGGTGCAATTCTGAAATTTTTTGCTTTTTCCTGCTCCTCTTAGCATGATAAAGAAGATTCAAAGAGAGTGAGATGCCAGCTCCTTTCATTCAGTCAGTAGCTTCAATCATTTCTGGACGTTTTTCAATGGCAAAAATCAATGAATATTGTAAATGCACAAACAGTAATTTCTCCGCATTGCAAGGTGCAATTCTGAAATTTTTTGCTTTTTCCTGCTCCTCTTAGCATGATAAAGAAGATTCAAAGAGAGTGAGATGCCAGCTCCTTTCCTTCAGTCAGTAGCTTCAATCATTTCTGGCATATGAATAACATGATGTTTTTCAATGGCAAAAATCAATGAATTTTGTAAATGCACAAACAGTAATTTCTCCGCATTGCAAGGCGCAATTCTGAAATTTTTTGCTTTTTCCTGCTCCTCTTAGCATGATAAAGAAGATTCAAAGAGAGTGAGATGCCAGCTCCTTTCATTCAGTCAGTAGCTTCAATCATTTCTGGACATTTTTCAATGGCAAAAATCAATGAATATTGTAAATGCACAAACAGTAATTTCTCCGCATTGCAAGGTGCAATTCTGAAATTTTTTGCTTTTTCCTGCTCCTCTTAGCATGATAAAGAAGATTCAAAGAGAGTGAGATGACAGCTCCTTTCATTCAGTCAGTAGCTTCAATCATTTCTGGACGTTTTTCAATGGCAAAAATCAATGAATATTGTAAATGCACAAACAGTAATTTCTCCGCATTGCAAGGTGCAATTCTGAAATTTTTTGCTTTTTCCTGCTCCTCTTAGCATGATAAAGAAGATTCAAAGAGAGTGAGGTGCCAGCTCCTTTCATTCAGTCAGGAGCTTCAAACATTTCTGGTATATGAATAACATGTTTTTCAATGGCAAAAATCAATGAATATTGTAAATGCACAAACAGTAATTTCTCCGCATTGCAAGGTGCAATTCTGAAATTTTTTGCTTTTTCCTGCTCCTCTTAGCATGATAAAGAAGATTCAAAGAGAATGAGATGCCAGCTCCTTTCATTCAGTCAGTAGCTTCAATCATTTCTGGACGTTTTTCAATGGCAAAAATCAATGAATATTGTAAATGCACAAACAGTAATTTCTCCGCATTGCAAGGTGCAATTCTGAAATTTTTTGCTTTTTCCTGCTCCTCTTAGCATGATAAAGAAGATTCAAAGAGAGTGAGATGCCAGCTCCTTTCATTCAGTCAGTAGCTTCAATCATTTCTGGACGTTTTTCAATGGCAAAAATCAATGAATATTGTAAATGCACAAACAGTAATTTCTCTGCATTGCAATGTGCAATTCTGAAATTTTTTGCTTTTTCCTGCTCCTCTTAGCATGATAAAGAAGATTCAAAGAGAGTGAGATGCCAGCTCCTTTCATTCAGTTAGTAGCTTCAAACATTTCTGGTATATGAATAACATGATGTTTTTCAATGGCAAAAATCAATGAATATTGTAAATGCACAAACAGTAATTTCTCCGCATTGCAAGGTGCAATTCTGAAATTTTTTGCTTTTTTCTGCTCCACTTAGCATGATAAAGAAGATTCAAAGAGAGTGAGATGCCAGCTCCTTTCGTTCAGTCAGTAGCTTCAATCATTTCTGGACGTTTTTCAATGGCAAAAATCAATGAATATTGTAAATGCACAAACAGTAATTTCTCCGCATTGCAAGGTGCAATTCTGAAATTTTTTGCTTTTTCCTGCTCCTCTTAGCATGATAAAGAAGATTCAAAGAGAGTGAGATGCCAGCTCCTTTCCTTCAGTCAGTAGCTTCAATCATTTCTGGCATATGAATAACATGATGTTTTTCAATGGCAAAAATCAATGAATTTTGTAAATGCACAAACATTAATTTCTCCGCATTGCAAGGCGCAATTCTGAAATTTTTTGCTTTTTCCTGCTCCTCTCAGCATGATAAAGAAGATTCAAAGAGAGTGAGGTGCCAGGTCCTTTCATTCAGTCAGGAGCTTCAAACATTTCTGGTATATGAATAACATGTTTTTCAATGGCAAAAATCAATGAATATTGTAAATGCACAAACAGTAATTTCTCCGCATTGCAAGGTGCAATTCTGAAATTTTTTGCTTTTTCCTGCTCCTCTTAGCATGATAAAGAAGATTCAAAGAGAGTGAGATGCCAGCTCCTTTCATTCAGTCAGTAGCTTCAATCATTTCTGGACGTTTTTCAATGGCAAAAATCAATGAATATTGTAAATGCACAAACAGTAATTTCTCCGCATTGCAAGGTGCAATTCTGAAATTTTTTGCTTTTTCCTGCTCCTCTTAGCATGATAAAGAAGATTCAAAGAGAGTGAGATGCCAGCTCCTTTCATTCAGTCAGTAGCTTCAATCATTTCTGGACGTTTTTCAATGGCAAAAATCAATGAATATTGTAAATGCACAAACAGTAATTTCTCCGCATTGCAAGGTGCAATTCTGAAATTTTTTGCTTTTTCCTGCTCCTCTTAGCATGATAAAGAAGATTCAAAGAGAGTGAGATGCCAGCTCCTTTCCTTCAGTCAGTAGCTTCAATCATTTCTGGCATATGAATAACATGATGTTTTTCAATGGCAAAAATCAATGAATTTTGTAAATGCACAAACAGTAATTTCTCCGCATTGCAAGGCGCAATTCTGAAATTTTTTGCTTTTTCCTGCTCCTCTTAGCATGATAAAGAAGATTCAAAGAGAGTGAGATGCCAGCTCCTTTCATTCAGTCAGTAGCTTCAATCATTTCTGGACGTTTTTCAATGGCAAAAATCAATGAATATTGTAAATGCACAAACAGTAATTTCTCCGCATTGCAACGTGCAATTCTGAAATTTTTTGCTTTTTCCTGCTCCTCTTAGCATTGTGAAGAAGATTCAAAGAGAGTGAGATACCAGCTCCTTTCATTCAGTCAGTAGCTTCAAACATTTCTGGTATATGAATAACATGATGTTTTTCAATGGCAAAAATCAATGAATATTGTAAATGCACAAACAGTAATTTCTCCGCATTGCAAGGTGCAATTCTGAAATTTTTTGCTTTTTCCTGCTCCTCTTAGCATGATAAAGAAGATTCAAAGAGAGTGAGATGCCAGCTCCTTTAGTTCAGTCAGTAGCTTCAATCATTTCTGGACGTTTTTCAATGGCAAAAATCAGTGAATATTGTAAATGCACAAACAGTAATTTCTCCGCATTGCAAGGTGCAATTCTGAAATTTTTTACTTTTTCCTGCTCCTCTTAGCATGATAAAGAAGATTCAAAGAGAGTGAGATGCCAGCTCCTTTCATTCAGTCAGTAGCTTCAATCATTTCTGGTATATGAATAACATGATGTTTTTCAATCGCAAAAATCAATGAATATTGTAAATGCACAAACAGTAATTTCTCCGCATTGCAAGGTGCAATTCTGAAATTTTTTGCTTTTTCCTGCTCCTCTTAGCATGATAAAGAAGATTCAAAGAGAGTGAGATGCCAGCTCCTTTCATTCAGTCAGTAGCTTCAATCATTTCTGGACGTTTTTCAATGGCAAAAATCAATGAATATTGTAAATGCACAAACAGTAATTTCTCCGCATTGCAAGGTGCAATTCTGAAATTTTTTGCTTTTTCCTGCTCCTCTTAGCATGATAAAGAAGATTCAAAGAGAGTGAGATGCCAGCTCCTTTCCTTCAGTCAGTAGCTTCAATCATTTCTGGCATATGAATAACATGATGTTTTTCAATGGCAAAAATCAATGAATTTTGTAAATGCACAAACATTAATTTCTCCGCATTGCAAGGCGCAATTCTGAAATTTTTTGCTTTTTCCTGCTCATCTTAGCATGATAAAGAAGATTCAAAGAGAGTGAGATGCCAGCTCCTTTCATTCAGTCAGTAGCTTCAATCATTTCTGAACATTTTTCAATGGCAAAAATCAATGAATATTGTATATGCACAAACAGTAATTTCTCCGCATTGCAAGGTGCAATTCTGAAATTTTTTGCTTTTTCCTGCTCCTCTTAGCATGATAAAGAAGATTCAAAGAGAGTGAGATGACAGCTCCTTTCATTCAGTCAGTAGCTTCAATCATTTCTGGACGTTTTTCAATGGCAAAAATCAATGAATATTGTAAATGCACAAACAGTAATTTCTCCGCATTGCAAGGTGCAATTCTGAAATTTTTTGCTTTTTCCTGCTCCTCTCAGCATGATAAAGAAGATTCAAAGAGAGTGAGGTGCCAGCTCCTTTCATTCAGTCAGGAGCTTCAAACATTTCTGGTATATGAATAACATGTTTTTCAATGGCAAAAATCAATGAATATTGTAAATGCACAAACAGTAATTTCTCCGCATTGCAAGGTGCAATTCTGAAATTTTTTGCTTTTTCCTGCTCCTTTAGCATGATAAAGAAGATTCAAAGAGAGTGAGATGCCAGCTCCTTTCATTCAGTCAGTAGCTTCAATCATTTCTGGACGTTTTTCAATGGCAAAAATCAATGAATATTGTAAATGCACAAACAGTAATTTCTCCGCATTGCAAGGTGCAATTCTGAAATTTTTTGCTTTTTCCTGCTCCTCTTAGCATGATAAAGAAGATTCAAAGAGAGTGAGATGCCAGCTCCTTTCATTCAGTCAGTAGCTTCAATCATTTCTGGACGTTTTTCAATGGCAAAAATCAATGAATATTGTAAATGCACAAACAGTAATTTCTCCGCATTGCAAGGTGCAATTCTGAAATTTTTTGCTTTTTCCTGCTCCTCTTAGCATGATAAAGAAGATTCAAAGAGAGTGAGATGCCAGCTCCTTTCCTTCAGTCAGTAGCTTCAATCATTTCTGGCATATGAATAACATGATGTTTTTCAATGGCAAAAATCAATGAATTTTGTAAATGCACAAACAGTAATTTCTCCGCATTGCAAGGCGCAATTCTGAAATTTTTTGCTTTTTCCTGCTCCTCTTAGCATGATAAAGAAGATTCAAAGAGAGTGAGATGCCAGCTCCTTTCATTCAGTCAGTAGCTTCAATCATTTCTGGACATTTTTCAATGGCAAAAATCAATGAATATTGTAAATGCACAAACAGTAATTTCTCCGCATTGCAAGGTGCAATTCTGAAATTTTTTGCTTTTTCCTGCTCCTCTTAGCATGATAAAGAAGATTCAAAGAGAGTGAGATGACAGCTCCTTTCATTCAGTCAGTAGCTTCAATCATTTCTGGACGTTTTTCAATGGCAAAAATCAATGAATATTGTAAATGCACAAACAGTAATTTCTCCGCATTGCAAGGTGCAATTCTGAAATTTTTTGCTTTTTCCTGCTCCTCTTAGCATGATAAAGAAGATTCAAAGAGAGTGAGGTGCCAGCTCCTTTCATTCAGTCAGGAGCTTCAAACATTTCTGGTATATGAATAACATGTTTTTCAATGGCAAAAATCAATGAATATTGTAAATGCACAAACAGTAATTTCTCCGCATTGCAAGGTGCAATTCTGAAATTTTTTGCTTTTTCCTGCTCCTCTTAGCATGATAAAGAAGATTCAAAGAGAATGAGATGCCAGCTCCTTTCATTCAGTCAGTAGCTTCAATCATTTCTGGACGTTTTTCAATGGCAAAAATCAATGAATATTGTAAATGCACAAACAGTAATTTCTCCGCATTGCAAGGTGCAATTCTGAAATTTTTTGCTTTTTCCTGCTCCTCTTAGCATGATAAAGAAGATTCAAAGAGAGTGAGATGCCAGCTCCTTTCATTCAGTCAGTAGCTTCAATCATTTCTGGACGTTTTTCAATGGCAAAAATCAATGAATATTGTAAATGCACAAACAGTAATTTCTCTGCATTGCAATGTGCAATTCTGAAATTTTTTGCTTTTTCCTGCTCCTCTTAGCATGATAAAGAAGATTCAAAGAGAGTGAGATGCCAGCTCCTTTCATTCAGTTAGTAGCTTCAAACATTTCTGGTATATGAATAACATGATGTTTTTCAATGGCAAAAATCAATGAATATTGTAAATGCACAAACAGTAATTTCTCCGCATTGCAAGGTGCAATTCTGAAATTTTTTGCTTTTTTCTGCTCCACTTAGCATGATAAAGAAGATTCAAAGAGAGTGAGATGCCAGCTCCTTTCGTTCAGTCAGTAGCTTCAATCATTTCTGGACGTTTTTCAATGGCAAAAATCAATGAATATTGTAAATGCACAAACAGTAATTTCTCCGCATTGCAAGGTGCAATTCTGAAATTTTTTGCTTTTTCCTGCTCCTCTTAGCATGATAAAGAAGATTCAAAGAGAGTGAGATGCCAGCTCCTTTCCTTCAGTCAGTAGCTTCAATCATTTCTGGCATATGAATAACATGATGTTTTTCAATGGCAAAAATCAATGAATTTTGTAAATGCACAAACATTAATTTCTCCGCATTGCAAGGCGCAATTCTGAAATTTTTTGCTTTTTCCTGCTCATCTTAGCATGATAAAGAAGATTCAAAGAGAGTGAGATGCCAGCTCCTTTCATTCAGTCAGTAGCTTCAATCATTTCTGAACATTTTTCAATGGCAAAAATCAATGAATATTGTAAATGCACAAACAGTAATTTCTCCGCATTGCAAGGTGCAATTCTGAAATTTTTTGCTTTTTCCTGCTCCTCTTAGCATGATAAAGAAGATTCAAAGAGAGTGAGATGACAGCTCCTTTCATTCAGTCAGTAGCTTCAATCATTTCTGGACGTTTTTCAATGGCAAAAATCAATGAATATTGTAAATGCACAAACAGTAATTTCTCCGCATTGCAAGGTGCAATTCTGAAATTTTTTGCTTTTTCCTGCTCCTCTCAGCATGATAAAGAAGATTCAAAGAGAGTGAGGTGCCAGCTCCTTTCATTCAGTCAGGAGCTTCAAACATTTCTGGTATATGAATAACATGTTTTTCAATGGCAAAAATCAATGAATATTGTAAATGCACAAACAGTAATTTCTCCGCATTGCAAGGTGCAATTCTGAAATTTTTTGCTTTTTCCTGCTCCTCTTAGCATGATAAAGAAGATTCAAAGAGAGTGAGATGCCAGCTCCTTTCATTCAGTCAGTAGCTTCAATCATTTCTGGACGTTTTTCAATGGCAAAAATCAATGAATATTGTAAATGCACAAACAGTAATTTCTCCGCATTGCAAGGTGCAATTCTGAAATTTTTTGCTTTTTCCTGCTCCTCTTAGCATGATAAAGAAGATTCAAAGAGAGTGAGATGCCAGCTCCTTTCATTCAGTCAGTAGCTTCAATCATTTCTGGACGTTTTTCAATGGCAAAAATCAATGAATATTGTAAATGCACAAACAGTAATTTCTCCGCATTGCTAGGTGCAATTCTGAAATTTTTTGCTTTTTCCTGCTCCTCTTAGCATGATAAAGAAGATTCAAAGAGAGTGAGATGCCAGCTCCTTTCCTTCAGTCAGTAGCTTCAATCATTTCTGGCATATGAATAACATGATGTTTTTCAATGGCAAAAATCAATGAATTTTGTAAATGCACAAACAGTAATTTCTCCGCATTGCAAGGCGCAATTCTGAAATTTTTTGCTTTTTCCTGCTCCTCTTAGCATGATAAAGAAGATTCAAAGAGAGTGAGATGCCAGCTCCTTTCATTCAGTCAGTAGCTTCAATCATTTCTGGACATTTTTCAATGGCAAAAATCAATGAATATTGTAAATGCACAAACAGTAATTTCTCCGCATTGCAAGGTGCAATTCTGAAATTTTTTGCTTTTTCCTGCTCCTCTTAGCATGATAAAGAAGATTCAAAGAGAGTGAGATGACAGCTCCTTTCATTCAGTCAGTAGCTTCAATCATTTCTGGACGTTTTTCAATGGCAAAAATCAATGAATATTGTAAATGCACAAACAGTAATTTCTCCGCATTGCAAGGTGCAATTCTGAAATTTTTTGCTTTTTCCTGCTCCTCTTAGCATGATAAAGAAGATTCAAAGAGAGTGAGGTGCCAGCTCCTTTCATTCAGTCAGGAGCTTCAAACATTTCTGGTATATGAATAACATGTTTTTCAATGGCAAAAATCAATGAATATTGTAAATGCACAAACAGTAATTTCTCCGCATTGCAAGGTGCAATTCTGAAATTTTTTGCTTTTTCCTGCTCCTCTTAGCATGATAAAGAAGATTCAAAGAGAATGAGATGCCAGCTCCTTTCATTCAGTCAGTAGCTTCAATCATTTCTGGACGTTTTTCAATGGCAAAAATCAATGAATATTGTAAATGCACAAACAGTAATTTCTCCGCATTGCAAGGTGCAATTCTGAAATTTTTTGCTTTTTCCTGCTCCTCTTAGCATGATAAAGAAGATTCAAAGAGAGTGAGATGCCAGCTCCTTTCATTCAGTCAGTAGCTTCAATCATTTCTGGACGTTTTTCAATGGCAAAAATCAATGAATATTGTAAATGCACAAACAGTAATTTCTCTGCATTGCAATGTGCAATTCTGAAATTTTTTGCTTTTTCCTGCTCCTCTTAGCATGATAAAGAAGATTCAAAGAGAGTGAGATGCCAGCTCCTTTCATTCAGTCAGTAGCTTCAAACATTTCTGGTATATGAATAACATGATGTTTTTCAATGGCAAAAATCAATGAATATTGTAAATGCACAAACAGTAATTTCTCCGCATTGCAAGGTGCAATTCTGAAATTTTTTGCTTTTTTCTGCTCCACTTAGCATGATAAAGAAGATTCAAAGAGAGTGAGATGCCAGCTCCTTTCGTTCAGTCAGTAGCTTCAATCATTTCTGGACGTTTTTCAATGGCAAAAATCATTGAATATTATAAATGCACAAACAGTAATTTCTCCGCATTGCAAGGTGCAATTCTGAAATTTTTTACTTTTTCCTGCTCCTCTTAGCATGATAAAGAAGATTCAAAGAGAGTGAGATGCCAGCTCCTTTCATTCAGTCAGTAGCTTCAATCATTTCTGGTATATGAATAACATGATGTTTTTCAATGGCAAAAATCAATGAATATTGTAAATGCACAAACAGTAATTTCTCCGCATTGCAAGGTGCAATTCTGAAATTTTTTGCTTTTTCCTGCTCCTCTTAGCATGATAAAGAAGATTCAAAGAGAGTGAGATGCCAGCTCCTTTCATTCAGTCAGTAGCTTCAATCATTTCTGGACGTTTTTCAATGGCAAAAATCAATGAATATTGTAAATGCACAAACAGTAATTTCTCCGCATTGCAAGGTGCAATTCTGAAATTTTTTGCTTTTTCCTGCTCCTCTTAGCATGATAAAGAAGATTCAAAGAGAGTGAGATGCCAGCTCCTTTCATTCAGTCAGTAGCTTTAATCATTTCTGGACGTTTTTCAATGGCAAAAATCATTGAATATTGTAAATGCACAATCAGTAATTTCTCCGCATTGCAAGGTGCAATTCTGAAATTTTTTACTTTTTCCTGCTCCTCTTAGCATGATAAAGAAGATTCAAAGAGAGTGAGAGGCCAGCTCCTTTCATTCAGTCAGTAGCTTCAATCATTTCTGGACGTTTTTCAATGGCAAAAACCAATGAATATTGTAAATGCACAAACAGTAATTTCTCCGCATTGCAAGGTGCAATTCTGAAATTTTTTGCTTTTTCCTGCTCCTCTTAGCATGATAAAGAAGATTCAAAGAGAGTGAGATGCCAGCTCCTTTCCTTCAGTCAGTAGCTTCAATCATTTCTGGCATATGAATAACATGATGTTTTTCAATGGCAAAAATCAATGAATTTTGTAAATGCACAAACAGTAATTTCTCCGCATTGCAAGGCGCAATTCTGAAATTTTTTGCTTTTTCCTGCTCCTCTTAGCATGATAAAGAAGATTCAAAGAGAGTGAGATGCCAGCTCCTTTCATTCAGTCAGTAGCTTCAATCATTTCTGAACATTTTTCAATGGCAAAAATCAATGAATATTGTAAATGCACAAACAGTAATTTCTCCGCATTGCAAGGTGCAATTCTGAAATGTTTTGCTTTTTCCTGCTCCTCTTAGCATGATAAAGAAGATTCAAAGAGAGTGAGATGACAGCTCCTTTCATTCAGTCAGTAGCTTCAATCATTTCTGGACGTTTTTCAATGGCAAAAATCAATGAATATTGTAAATGCACAAACAGTAATTTCTCCGCATTGCAAGGTGCAATTCTGAAATTTTTTGCTTTTTCCTGCTCCTCTCAGCATGATAAAGAAGATTCAAAGAGAGTGAGGTGCCAGGTCCTTTCATTCAGTCAGGAGCTTCAAACATTTCTGGTATATGAATAACATGTTTTTCAATGGCAAAAATCAATGAATATTGTAAATGCACAAACAGTAATTTCTCCGCATTGCAAGGTGCAATTCTGAAATTTTTTGCTTTTTCCTGCTCCTCTTAGCATGATAAAGAAGATTCAAAGAGAGTGAGATGCCAGCTCCTTTCATTCAGTCAGTAGCTTCAATCATTTCTGGACGTTTTTCAATGGCAAAAATCAATGAATATTGTAAATGCACAAACAGTAATTTCTCCGCATTGCAAGGTGCAATTCTGAAATTTTTTGCTTTTTCCTGCTCCTCTTAGCATGATAAAGAAGATTCAAAGAGAGTGAGATGCCAGCTCCTTTCATTCAGTCAGTAGCTTCAATCATTTCTGGACGTTTTTCAATGGCAAAAATCAATGAATATTGTAAATGCACAAACAGTAATTTCTCCGCATTGCAAGGTGCAATTCTGAAATTTTTTGCTTTTTCCTGCTCCTCTTAGCATGATAAAGAAGATTCAAAGAGAGTGAGATGCCAGCTCCTTTCCTTCAGTCAGTAGCTTCAATCATTTCTGGCATATGAATAACATGATGTTTTTCAATGGCAAAAATCAATGAATTTTGTAAATGCACAAACAGTAATTTCTCCGCATTGCAAGGCGCAATTCTGAAATTTTTTGCTTTTTCCTGCTCCTCTTAGCATGATAAAGAAGATTCAAAGAGAGTGAGATGCCAGCTCCTTTCATTCAGTCAGTAGCTTCAATCATTTCTGGACGTTTTTCAATGGCAAAAATCAATGAATATTGTAAATGCACAAACAGTAATTTCTCCGCATTGCAAGGTGCAATTCTGAAATTTTTTGCTTTTTCCTGCTCCTCTTAGCATTGTGAAGAAGATTCAAAGAGAGTGAGATACCAGCTCCTTTCATTCAGTCAGTAGCTTCAAACATTTCTGGTATATGAATAACATGATGTTTTTCAATGGCAAAAATCAATGAATATTGTAAATGCACAAACAGTAATTTCTCCGCATTGCAAGGTGCAATTCTGAAATTTTTTGCTTTTTCCTGCTCCTCTTAGCATGATAAAGAAGATTCAAAGAGAGTGAGATGCCAGCTCCTTTAGTTCAGTCAGTAGCTTCAATCATTTCTGGACGTTTTTCAATGGCAAAAATCAGTGAATATTGTAAATGCACAAACAGTAATTTCTCCGCATTGCAAGGTGCAATTCTGAAATTTTTTACTTTTTCCTGCTCCTCTTAGCATGATAAAGAAGATTCAAAGAGAGTGAGATGCCAGCTCCTTTCATTCAGTCAGTAGCTTCAATCATTTCTGGTATATGAATAACATGATGTTTTTCAATCGCAAAAATCAATGAATATTGTAAATGCACAAACAGTAATTTCTCCGCATTGCAAGGTGCAATTCTGAAATTTTTTGCTTTTTCCTGCTCCTCTTAGCATGATAAAGAAGATTCAAAGAGAGTGAGATGCCAGCTCCTTTCATTCAGTCAGTAGCTTCAATCATTTCTGGACGTTTTTCAATGGCAAAAATCAATGAATATTGTAAATGCACAAACAGTAATTTCTCCGCATTGCAAGGTGCAATTCTGAAATTTTTTGCTTTTTCCTGCTCCTCTTAGCATGATAAAGAAGATTCAAAGAGAGTGAGATGCCAGCTCCTTTCCTTCAGTCAGTAGCTTCAATCATTTCTGGCATATGAATAACATGATGTTTTTCAATGGCAAAAATCAATGAATTTTGTAAATGCACAAACAGTAATTTCTCCGCATTGCAAGGCGCAATTCTGAAATTTTTTGCTTTTTCCTGCTCATCTTAGCATGATAAAGAAGATTCAAAGAGAGTGAGATGCCAGCTCCTTTCATTCAGTCAGTAGCTTCAATCATTTCTGAACATTTTTCAATGGCAAAAATCAATGAATATTGTAAATGCACAAACAGTAATTTCTCCGCATTGCAAGGTGCAATTCTGAAATTTTTTGCTTTTTCCTGCTCCTCTTAGCATGATAAAGAAGATTCAAAGAGAGTGAGATGACAGCTCCTTTCATTCAGTCAGTAGCTTCAATCATTTCTGGACGTTTTTCAATGGCAAAAATCAATGAATATTGTAAATGCACAAACAGTAATTTCTCCGCATTGCAAGGTGCAATTCTGAAATTTTTTGCTTTTTCCTGCTCCTCTCAGCATGATAAAGAAGATTCAAAGAGAGTGAGGTGCCAGCTCCTTTCATTCAGTCAGGAGCTTCAAACATTTCTGGTATATGAATAACATGTTTTTCAATGGCAAAAATCAATGAATATTGTAAATGCACAAACAGTAATTTCTCCGCATTGCAAGGTGCAATTCTGAAATTTTTTGCTTTTTCCTGCTCCTCTTAGCATGATAAAGAAGATTCAAAGAGAGTGAGATGCCAGCTCCTTTCATTCAGTCAGTAGCTTCAATCATTTCTGGACGTTTTTCAATGGCAAAAATCAATGAATATTGTAAATGCACAAACAGTAATTTCTCCGCATTGCAAGGTGCAATTCTGAAATTTTTTGCTTTTTCCTGCTCCTCTTAGCATGATAAAGAAGATTCAAAGAGAGTGAGATGCCAGCTCCTTTCATTCAGTCAGTAGCTTCAATCATTTCTGGACGTTTTTCAATGGCAAAAATCAATGAATATTGTAAATGCACAAACAGTAATTTCTCCGCATTGCAAGGTGCAATTCTGAAATTTTTTGCTTTTTCCTGCTCCTCTTAGCATGATAAAGAAGATTCAAAGAGAGTGAGATGCCAGCTCCTTTCCTTCAGTCAGTAGCTTCAATCATTTCTGGCATATGAATAACATGATGTTTTTCAATGGCAAAAATCAATGAATTTTGTAAATGCACAAACAGTAATTTCTCCGCATTGCAAGGCGCAATTCTGAAATTTTTTGCTTTTTCCTGCTCCTCTTAGCATGATAAAGAAGATTCAAAGAGAGTGAGATGCCAGCTCCTTTCATTCAGTCAGTAGCTTCAATCATTTCTGGACATTTTTCAATGGCAAAAATCAATGAATATTGTAAATGCACAAACAGTAATTTCTCCGCATTGCAAGGTGCAATTCTGAAATTTTTTGCTTTTTCCTGCTCCTCTTAGCATGATAAAGAAGATTCAAAGAGAGTGAGATGACAGCTCCTTTCATTCAGTCAGTAGCTTCAATCATTTCTGGACGTTTTTCAATGGCAAAAATCAATGAATATTGTAAATGCACAAACAGTAATTTCTCCGCATTGCAAGGTGCAATTCTGAAATTTTTTGCTTTTTCCTGCTCCTCTTAGCATGATAAAGAAGATTCAAAGAGAGTGAGGTGCCAGCTCCTTTCATTCAGTCAGGAGCTTCAAACATTTCTGGTATATGAATAACATGTTTTTCAATGGCAAAAATCAATGAATATTGTAAATGCACAAACAGTAATTTCTCCGCATTGCAAGGTGCAATTCTGAAATTTTTTGCTTTTTCCTGCTCCTCTTAGCATGATAAAGAAGATTCAAAGAGAATTAGATGCCAGCTCCTTTCATTCAGTCAGTAGCTTCAATCATTTCTGGACGTTTTTCAATGGCAAAAATCAATGAATATTGTAAATGCACAAACAGTAATTTCTCCGCATTGCAAGGTGCAATTCTGAAATTTTTTGCTTTTTCCTGCTCCTCTTAGCATGATAAATAAGATTCAAAGAGAGTGAGATGTCAGCTCCTTTCATTCAGTCAGTAGCTTCAATCATTTCTGGACGTTTTTCAATGGCAAAAATCAATGAATATTGTAAATGCACAAACAGTAATTTCTCTGCATTGCAATGTGCAATTCTGAAATTTTTTGCTTTTTCCTGCTCCTCTTAGCATGATAAAGAAGATTCAAAGAGAGTGAGATGCCAGCTCCTTTCATTCAGTCAGTAGCTTCAAACATTTCTGGTATATGAATAACATGATGTTTTTCAATGGCAAAAATCAATGAATATTGTAAATGCACAAACAGTAATTTCTCCGCATTGCAAGGTGCAATTCTGAAATTTTTTGCTTTTTTCTGCTCCACTTAGCATGATAAAGAAGATTCAAAGAGAGTGAGATGCCAGCTCCTTTCGTTCAGTCAGTAGCTTCAATCATTTCTGGACGTTTTTCAATGGCAAAAATCATTGAATATTATAAATGCACAAACAGTAATTTCTCCGCATTGCAAGGTGCAATTCTGAAATTTTTTACTTTTTCCTGCTCCTCTTAGCATGATAAAGAAGATTCAAAGAGAGTGAGATGCCAGCTCCTTTCATTCAGTCAGTAGCTTCAATCATTTCTGGTATATGAATAACATGATGTTTTTCAATGGCAAAAATCAATGAATATTGTAAATGCACAAACAGTAATTTCTCCGCATTGCAAGGTGCAATTCTGAAATTTTTTGCTTTTTCCTGCTCCTCTTAGCATGATAAAGAAGATTCAAAGAGAGTGAGATGCCAGCTCCTTTCATTCAGTCAGTAGCTTCAATCATTTCTGGACGTTTTTCAATGGCAAAAATCAATGAATATTGTAAATGCACAAACAGTAATTTCTCCGCATTGCAAGGTGCAATTCTGAAATTTTTTGCTTTTTCCTGCTCCTCTTAGCATGATAAAGAAGATTCAAAGAGAGTGAGATGCCAGCTCCTTTCATTCAGTCAGTAGCTTTAATCATTTCTGGACGTTTTTCAATGGCAAAAATCATTGAATATTGTAAATGCACAATCAGTAATTTCTCCGCATTGCAAGGTGCAATTCTGAAATTTTTTACTTTTTCCTGCTCCTCTTAGCATGATAAAGAAGATTCAAAGAGAGTGAGAGGCCAGCTCCTTTCATTCAGTCAGTAGCTTCAATCATTTCTGGACGTTTTTCAATGGCAAAAACCAATGAATATTGTAAATGCACAAACAGTAATTTCTCCGCATTGCAAGGTGCAATTCTGAAATTTTTTGCTTTTTCCTGCTCCTCTTAGCATGATAAAGAAGATTCAAAGAGAGTGAGATGCCAGATCCTTTCCTTCAGTCAGTAGCTTCAATCATTTCTGGTATATGAATAACATGATGTTTTTCAATGGCAAAAATCAATGAATTTTGTAAATGCACAAACAGTAATTTCTCCGCATTGCAAGGCGCAATTCTGAAATTTTTTGCTTTTTCCTGCTCCTCTTAGCATGATAAAGAAGATTCGAAGAGAGTGAGATGCCAGCTCCTTTCATTCAGTCAGTAGCTTCAATCATTTCTGGACATTTTTCAATGGCAAAAATCAATGAATATTGTAAATGCACAAACAGTAATTTCTCCGCATTGCAAGGTGCAATTCTGAAATTTTTTGCTTTTTCCTGCTCCTCTTAGCATGATAAAGAAGATTCAAAGAGAGTGAGATGCCAGCTCCTTTCATTCAGTCAGTAGCTTCAATCATTTCTGGACGTTTTTCAATGGCAAAAATCAATGAATATTGTAAATGCACAAACAGTAATTTCTCCGCATTGCAAGGTGCAATTCTGAAATTTTTTGCTTTTTCCTGCTCCTCTTAGCATGATAAAGAAGATTCAAAGAGAGTGAGATGCCAGCTCCTTTCATTCAGTCAGTAGCTTCAATCATTTCTGGACGTTTTTCAATGGCAAAAATCAATGAATATTGTAAATGCACAAACAGTAATTTCTCCGCATTGCAAGGTGCAATTCTGAAATTTTTTGCTTTTTCCTGCTCCTCTTAGCATGATAAAGAAGATTCAAAGAGAGTGAGATGCCAGATCCTTTCCTTCAGTCAGTAGCTTCAATCATTTCTGGTATATGAATAACATGATGTTTTTCAATGGCAAAAATCAATGAATTTTGTAAATGCACAAACAGTAATTTCTCCGCATTGCAAGGCGCAATTCTGAAATTTTTTGCTTTTTCCTGCTCCTCTTAGCATGATAAAGAAGATTCAAAGAGAGTGAGATGCCAGCTCCTTTCATTCAGTCAGTAGCTTCAATCATTTCTGGACATTTTTCAATGGCAAAAATCAATGAATATTGTAAATGCACAAACAGTAATTTCTCCGCATTGCAAGGTGCAATTCTGAAATTTTTTGCTTTTTCCTGCTCCTCTTAGCATGATAAAGAAGATTCAAAGAGAGTGAGATGCCAGCTCCTTTCATTCAGTCAGTAGCTTCAATCATTTCTGGACGTTTTTCAATGGCAAAAATCAATGAATATTGTAAATGCACAAACAGTAATTTCTCCGCATTGCAAGGTGCAATTCTGAAATTTTTTGCTTTTTCCTGCTCCTCTTAGCATGATAAAGAAGATTCAAAGAGAGTGAGATGCCAGCTCCTTTCATTCAGTCAGTAGCTTCAATCATTTCTGGACGTTTTTCAATGGCAAAAATCAATGAATATTGTAAATGCACAAACAGTAATTTCTCCGCATTGCAATGTGCAATTCTGAAATTTTTTGCTTTTTCCTGCTCCTCTTAGCATGATAAAGAAGATTCAAAGAGAGTGAGATGCCAGCTCCTTTCATTCAGTCAGTAGCTTCAAACATTTCTGGTACATGAATAACATGATGTTTTTCAATGGCAAAAATCAATGAATATTGTAAATGCACAAACAGTAATTTCTCCGCATTGCAAGGTGCAATTCTGAAATTTTTTGCTTTTTCCTGCTCCTCTTAGCATGATAAAGAAGATTCAAAGAGAGTGAGATGCCAGCTCCTTTCGTTCAGTCAGTAGCTTCAATCATTTCTGGACGTTTTTCAATGGCAAAAATCATTGAATATTATAAATGCACAAACAGTAATTTCTCCGCATTGCAAGGTGCAATTCTGAAATTTTTTGCTTTTTCCTGCTCCTCTTAGCATTGTGAAGAAGATTCAAAGAGAGTGAGATACCAGCTCCTTTCATTCAGTCAGTAGCTTCAAACATTTCTGGTATATGAATAACATGATGTTTTTCAATGGCAAAAATCAATGAATATTGTAAATGCACAAACAGTAATTTCTCCGCATTGCAAGGTGCAATTCTGAAATTTTTTGCTTTTTCCTGCTCCTCTTAGCATGATAAAGAAGATTCAAAGAGAGTGAGATGCCAGCTCCTTTAGTTCAGTCAGTAGCTTCAATCATTTCTGGACGTTTTTCAATGGCAAAAATCAGTGAATATTGTAAATGCACAAACAGTAATTTCTCCGCATTGCAAGGTGCAATTCTGAAATTTTTTACTTTTTCCTGCTCCTCTTAGCATGTTAAAGAAGATTCAAAGAGAGTGAGATGCCAGCTCCTTTCATTCAGTCAGTAGCTTCAATCATTTCTGGTATATGAATAACATGATGTTTTTCAATCGCAAAAATCAATGAATATTGTAAATGCACAAACAGTAATTTCTCCGCATTGCAAGGTGCAATTCTGAAATTTTTTGCTTTTTCCTGCTCCTCTTAGCATGATAAAGAAGATTCAAAGAGAGTGAGATGCCAGCTCCTTTCATTCAGTCAGTAGCTTCAATCATTTCTGGACGTTTTTCAATGGCAAAAATCAATGAATATTGTAAATGCACAAACAGTAATTTCTCCGCATTGCAAGGTGCAATTCTGAAATTTTTTGCTTTTTCCTGCTCCTCTTAGCATGATAAAGAAGATTCAAAGAGAGTGAGATGCCAGCTCCTTTCCTTCAGTCAGTAGCTTCAATCATTTCTGGCATATGAATAACATGATGTTTTTCAATGGCAAAAATCAATGAATTTTGTAAATGCACAAACAGTAATTTCTCCGCATTGCAAGGCGCAATTCTGAAATTTTTTGCTTTTTCCTGCTCATCTTAGCATGATAAAGAAGATTCAAAGAGAGTGAGATGCCAGCTCCTTTCATTCAGTCAGTAGCTTCAATCATTTCTGAACATTTTTCAATGGCAAAAATCAATGAATATTGTAAATGCACAAACAGTAATTTCTCCGCATTGCAAGGTGCAATTCTGAAATTTTTTGCTTTTTCCTGCTCCTCTTAGCATGATAAAGAAGATTCAAAGAGAGTGAGATGACAGCTCCTTTCATTCAGTCAGTAGCTTCAATCATTTCTGGACGTTTTTCAATGGCAAAAATCAATGAATATTGTAAATGCACAAACAGTAATTTCTCCGCATTGCAAGGTGCAATTCTGAAATTTTTTGCTTTTTCCTGCTCCTCTCAGCATGATAAAGAAGATTCAAAGAGAGTGAGGTGCCAGCTCCTTTCATTCAGTCAGGAGCTTCAAACATTTCTGGTATATGAATAACATGTTTTTCAATGGCAAAAATCAATGAATATTGTAAATGCACAAACAGTAATTTCTCCGCATTGCAAGGTGCAATTCTGAAATTTTTTGCTTTTTCCTGCTCCTCTTAGCATGATAAAGAAGATTCAAAGAGAGTGAGATGCCAGCTCCTTTCATTCAGTCAGTAGCTTCAATCATTTCTGGACGTTTTTCAATGGCAAAAATCAATGAATATTGTAAATGCACAAACAGTAATTTCTCCGCATTGCAAGGTGCAATTCTGAAATTTTTTGCTTTTTCCTGCTCCTCTTAGCATGATAAAGAAGATTCAAAGAGAGTGAGATGCCAGCTCCTTTCATTCAGTCAGTAGCTTCAATCATTTCTGGACGTTTTTCAATGGCAAAAATCAATGAATATTGTAAATGCACAAACAGTAATTTCTCCGCATTGCAAGGTGCAATTCTGAAATTTTTTGCTTTTTCCTGCTCCTCTTAGCATGATAAAGAAGATTCAAAGAGAGTGAGATGCCAGCTCCTTTCCTTCAGTCAGTAGCTTCAATCATTTCTGGCATATGAATAACATGATGTTTTTCAATGGCAAAAATCAATGAATTTTGTAAATGCACAAACAGTAATTTCTCCGCATTGCAAGGCGCAATTCTGAAATTTTTTGCTTTTTCCTGCTCCTCTTAGCATGATAAAGAAGATTCAAAGAGAGTGAGATGCCAGCTCCTTTCATTCAGTCAGTAGCTTCAATCATTTCTGGACATTTTTCAATGGCAAAAATCAATGAATATTGTAAATGCACAAACAGTAATTTCTCCGCATTGCAAGGTGCAATTCTGAAATTTTTTGCTTTTTCCTGCTCCTCTTAGCATGATAAAGAAGATTCAAAGAGAGTGAGATGACAGCTCCTTTCATTCAGTCAGTAGCTTCAATCATTTCTGGACGTTTTTCAATGGCAAAAATCAATGAATATTGTAAATGCACAAACAGTAATTTCTCCGCATTGCAAGGTGCAATTCTGAAATTTTTTGCTTTTTCCTGCTCCTCTTAGCATGATAAAGAAGATTCAAAGAGAGTGAGGTGCCAGCTCCTTTCATTCAGTCAGGAGCTTCAAACATTTCTGGTATATGAATAACATGTTTTTCAATGGCAAAAATCAATGAATATTGTAAATGCACAAACAGTAATTTCTCCGCATTGCAAGGTGCAATTCTGAAATTTTTTGCTTTTTCCTGCTCCTCTTAGCATGATAAAGAAGATTCAAAGAGAATTAGATGCCAGCTCCTTTCATTCAGTCAGTAGCTTCAATCATTTCTGGACGTTTTTCAATGGCAAAAATCAATGAATATTGTAAATGCACAAACAGTAATTTCTCCGCATTGCAAGGTGCAATTCTGAAATTTTTTGCTTTTTCCTGCTCCTCTTAGCATGATAAATAAGATTCAAAGAGAGTGAGATGTCAGCTCCTTTCATTCAGTCAGTAGCTTCAATCATTTCTGGACGTTTTTCAATGGCAAAAATCAATGAATATTGTAAATGCACAAACAGTAATTTCTCTGCATTGCAATGTGCAATTCTGAAATTTTTTGCTTTTTCCTGCTCCTCTTAGCATGATAAAGAAGATTCAAAGAGAGTGAGATGCCAGCTCCTTTCATTCAGTCAGTAGCTTCAAACATTTCTGGTATATGAATAACATGATGTTTTTCAATGGCAAAAATCAATGAATATTGTAAATGCACAAACAGTAATTTCTCCGCATTGCAAGGTGCAATTCTGAAATTTTTTGCTTTTTTCTGCTCCACTTAGCATGATAAAGAAGATTCAAAGAGAGTGAGATGCCAGCTCCTTTCGTTCAGTCAGTAGCTTCAATCATTTCTGGACGTTTTTCAATGGCAAAAATCATTGAATATTATAAATGCACAAACAGTAATTTCTCCGCATTGCAAGGTGCAATTCTGAAATTTTTTACTTTTTCCTGCTCCTCTTAGCATGATAAAGAAGATTCAAAGAGAGTGAGATGCCAGCTCCTTTCATTCAGTCAGTAGCTTCAATCATTTCTGGTATATGAATAACATGATGTTTTTCAATGGCAAAAATCAATGAATATTGTAAATGCACAAACAGTAATTTCTCCGCATTGCAAGGTGCAATTCTGAAATTTTTTGCTTTTTCCTGCTCCTCTTAGCATGATAAAGAAGATTCAAAGAGAGTGAGATGCCAGCTCCTTTCATTCAGTCAGTAGCTTCAATCATTTCTGGACGTTTTTCAATGGCAAAAATCAATGAATATTGTAAATGCACAAACAGTAATTTCTCCGCATTGCAAGGTGCAATTCTGAAATTTTTTGCTTTTTCCTGCTCCTCTTAGCATGATAAAGAAGATTCAAAGAGAGTGAGATGCCAGCTCCTTTCATTCAGTCAGTAGCTTTAATCATTTCTGGACGTTTTTCAATGGCAAAAATCATTGAATATTGTAAATGCACAATCAGTAATTTCTCCGCATTGCAAGGTGCAATTCTGAAATTTTTTACTTTTTCCTGCTCCTCTTAGCATGATAAAGAAGATTCAAAGAGAGTGAGAGGCCAGCTCCTTTCATTCAGTCAGTAGCTTCAATCATTTCTGGACGTTTTTCAATGGCAAAAACCAATGAATATTGTAAATGCACAAACAGTAATTTCTCCGCATTGCAAGGTGCAATTCTGAAATTTTTTGCTTTTTCCTGCTCCTCTTAGCATGATAAAGAAGATTCAAAGAGAGTGAGATGCCAGATCCTTTCCTTCAGTCAGTAGCTTCAATCATTTCTGGTATATGAATAACATGATGTTTTTCAATGGCAAAAATCAATGAATTTTGTAAATGCACAAACAGTAATTTCTCCGCATTGCAAGGCGCAATTCTGAAATTTTTTGCTTTTTCCTGCTCCTCTTAGCATGATAAAGAAGATTCGAAGAGAGTGAGATGCCAGCTCCTTTCATTCAGTCAGTAGCTTCAATCATTTCTGGACATTTTTCAATGGCAAAAATCAATGAATATTGTAAATGCACAAACAGTAATTTCTCCGCATTGCAAGGTGCAATTCTGAAATTTTTTGCTTTTTCCTGCTCCTCTTAGCATGATAAAGAAGATTCAAAGAGAGTGAGATGCCAGCTCCTTTCATTCAGTCAGTAGCTTCAATCATTTCTGGACGTTTTTCAATGGCAAAAATCAATGAATATTGTAAATGCACAAACAGTAATTTCTCCGCATTGCAAGGTGCAATTCTGAAATTTTTTGCTTTTTCCTGCTCCTCTTAGCATGATAAAGAAGATTCAAAGAGAGTGAGATGCCAGCTCCTTTCATTCAGTCAGTAGCTTCAATCATTTCTGGACGTTTTTCAATGGCAAAAATCAATGAATATTGTAAATGCACAAACAGTAATTTCTCCGCATTGCAAGGTGCAATTCTGAAATTTTTTGCTTTTTCCTGCTCCTCTTAGCATGATAAAGAAGATTCAAAGAGAGTGAGATGCCAGATCCTTTCCTTCAGTCAGTAGCTTCAATCATTTCTGGTATATGAATAACATGATGTTTTTCAATGGCAAAAATCAATGAATTTTGTAAATGCACAAACAGTAATTTCTCCGCATTGCAAGGCGCAATTCTGAAATTTTTTGCTTTTTCCTGCTCCTCTTAGCATGATAAAGAAGATTCAAAGAGAGTGAGATGCCAGCTCCTTTCATTCAGTCAGTAGCTTCAATCATTTCTGGACATTTTTCAATGGCAAAAATCAATGAATATTGTAAATGCACAAACAGTAATTTCTCCGCATTGCAAGGTGCAATTCTGAAATTTTTTGCTTTTTCCTGCTCCTCTTAGCATGATAAAGAAGATTCAAAGAGAGTGAGATGCCAGCTCCTTTCATTCAGTCAGTAGCTTCAATCATTTCTGGACGTTTTTCAATGGCAAAAATCAATGAATATTGTAAATGCACAAACAGTAATTTCTCCGCATTGCAAGGTGCAATTCTGAAATTTTTTGCTTTTTCCTGCTCCTCTTAGCATGATAAAGAAGATTCAAAGAGAGTGAGATGCCAGCTCCTTTCATTCAGTCAGTAGCTTCAATCATTTCTGGACGTTTTTCAATGGCAAAAATCAATGAATATTGTAAATGCACAAACAGTAATTTCTCCGCATTGCAATGTGCAATTCTGAAATTTTTTGCTTTTTCCTGCTCCTCTTAGCATGATAAAGAAGATTCAAAGAGAGTGAGATGCCAGCTCCTTTCATTCAGTCAGTAGCTTCAAACATTTCTGGTACATGAATAACATGATGTTTTTCAATGGCAAAAATCAATGAATATTGTAAATGCACAAACAGTAATTTCTCCGCATTGCAAGGTGCAATTCTGAAATTTTTTGCTTTTTCCTGCTCCTCTTAGCATGATAAAGAAGATTCAAAGAGAGTGAGATGCCAGCTCCTTTCGTTCAGTCAGTAGCTTCAATCATTTCTGGACGTTTTTCAATGGCAAAAATCATTGAATATTATAAATGCACAAACAGTAATTTCTCCGCATTGCAAGGTGCAATTCTGAAATTTTTTACTTTTTCCTGCTCCTCTTAGCATGATAAAGAAGATTCAAAGAGAGTGAGATGCCAGCTCCTTTCATTCAGTCAGTAGCTTCAATCATTTCTGGTATATGAATAACATGATGTTTTTCAATGGCAAAAATCAATGAATATTGTAAATGCACAAACAGTAATTTCTCCGCATTGCAAGGTGCAATTCTGAAATTTTTTGCTTTTTCCTGCTCCTCTTAGCATGATAAAGAAGATTCAAAGAGAGTGAGATGCCAGCTCCTTTCATTCAGTCAGTAGCTTCAATCATTTCTGGACGTTTTTCAATGGCAAAAATCAATGAATATTGTAAATGCACAAACAGTAATTTCTCCGCATTGCAAGGTGCAATTCTGAAATTTTTTGCTTTTTCCTGCTCCTCTTAGCATGATAAACAAGATTCAAAGAGAGTGAGATGCCAGCTCCTTTCATTCAGTCAGTAGCTTCAATCATTTCTGGACGTTTTTCAATGGCAAAAATCATTGAATATTGTAAATGCACAAACAGTAATTTCTCCGCATTGCAAGGTGCAATTCTGAAATTTTTTACTTTTTCCTGCTCCTCTTAGCATGATAAAGAAGATTCAAAGAGAGTGAGATGCCAGCTCCTTTCATTCAGTCAGTAGCTTCAATCATTTCTGGTATATGAATAACATGATGTTTTTCAATCGCAAAAATCAATGAATATTGTAAATGCACAAACAGTAATTTCTCCGCATTGCAAGGTGCAATTCTGAAATTTTTTGCTTTTTCCTGCTCCTCTTAGCATGATAAAGAAGATTCAAAGAGAGTGAGATGCCAGCTCCTTTCATTCAGTCAGTAGCTTCAATCATTTCTGGACGTTTTTCAATGGCAAAAATCAATGAATATTGTAAATGCACAAACAGTAATTTCTCCGCATTGCAAGGTGCAATTCTGAAATTTTTTGCTTTTTCCTGCTCCTCTAAGCATGATAAAGAAGATTCAAAGAGAGTGAGATGCCAGATCCTTTCCTTCAGTCAGTAGCTTCAATCATTAGTGGTATATGAATAACATGATGTTTTTCAATGGCAAAAATCAATGAATTTTGTAAATGCACAAACAGTAATTTCTCCGCATTGCAAGGCGCAATTCTGAAATTTTTTGCTTTTTCCTGCTCCTCTTAGCATGATAAAGAAGATTCAAAGAGAGTGAGATGCCAGCTCCTTTCATTCAGTCAGTAGCTTCAATCATTTCTGGACATTTTTCAATGGCAAAAATCAATGAATATTGTAAATGCACAAACAGTAATTTCTCCGCATTGCAAGGTGCAATTCTGAAATTTTTTGCTTTTTCCTGCTCCTCTTAGCATGATAAAGAAGATTCAAAGAGAGTGAGATGCCAGCTCCTTTCATTCAGTCAGTAGCTTCAATCATTTCTGGACGTTTTTCAATGGCAAAAATCAATGAATATTGTAAATGCACAAACAGTAATTTCTCCGCATTGCAAGGTGCAATTCTGAAATTTTTTGCTTTTTCCTGCTCCTCTTAGCATGATAAAGAAGATTCAAAGAGAGTGAGATGCCAGCTCCTTTCATTCAGTCAGTACCTTCAATCATTTCTGGACGTTTTTCAATGGCAAAAATCAATGAATATTGTAAATGCACAAACAGTAATTTCTCCGCATTGCAAGGTGCAATTCTGAAATTTTTTGCTTTTTCCTGCTCCTCTTAGCATGATAAAGAAGATTCAAAGAGAGTGAGATGCCAGCTCCTTTCATTCAGTCAGTAGCTTCAATCATTTCTGGTATATGAATAACATGATGTTTTTCAATAGCAAAAATCAATGAATATTGTAAATGCACAAACAGTAATTTCTCCGCATTTCAAGGTGCAATTCTGAAATTTTTTGCTTTTTCCTGCTCCTCTTAGCATGATAAAGAAGATTCAAAGAGAGTGAGATGCCAGCTCCTTTCATTCAGTCAGTAGCTTCAATCATTTCTGGACGTTTTTCAATGGCAAAAATCAATGAATATTGTAAATGCACAAACAGTAATTTCTCCGCATTGCAAGGTGCAATTCTGAAATTTTTTACTTTTTCCTGCTCCTCTTAGCATGATAAAGAAGATTCAAAGAGAGTGAGATGCCAGCTCCTTTCATTCAGTCAGTAGCTTCAATCATTTCTGGTATATGAATAACATGATGTTTTTCAATCGCAAAAATCAATGAATATTGTAAATGCACAAACAGTAATTTCTCCGCATTGCAAGGTGCAATTCTGAAATTTTTTGCTTTTTCCTGCTCCTCTTAGCATGATAAAGAAGATTCAAAGAGAGTGAGATGCCAGCTCCTTTCATTCAGTCAGTAGCTTCAATCATTTCTGGACGTTTTTCAATGGCAAAAATCAATGAATATTGTAAATGCACAAACAGTAATTTCTCCGCATTGCAAGGTGCAATTCTGAAATTTTTTGCTTTTTCCTGCTCCTCTAAGCATGATAAAGAAGATTCAAAGAGAGTGAGATGCCAGATCCTTTCCTTCAGTCAGTAGCTTCAATCATTTCTGGTATATGAATAACATGATGTTTTTCAATGGCAAAAATCAATGAATTTTGTAAATGCACAAACAGTAATTTCTCCGCATTGCAAGGCGCAATTCTGAAATTTTTTGCTTTTTCCTGCTCCTCTTAGCATGATAAAGAAGATTCAAAGAGAGTGAGATGCCAGCTCCTTTCATTCAGTCAGTAGCTTCAATCATTTCTGGACATTTTTCAATGGCAAAAATCAATGAATATTGTAAATGCACAAACAGTAATTTCTCCGCATTGCAAGGTGCAATTCTGAAATTTTTTGCTTTTTCCTGCTCCTCTTAGCATGATAAAGAAGATTCAAAGAGAGTGAGATGCCAGCTCCTTTCATTCAGTCAGTAGCTTCAATCATTTCTGGACGTTTTTCAATGGCAAAAATCAATGAATATTGTAAATGCACAAACAGTAATTTCTCCGCATTGCAAGGTGCAATTCTGAAATTTTTTGCTTTTTCCTGCTCCTCTTAGCATGATAAAGAAGATTCAAAGAGAGTGAGATGCCAGCTCCTTTCATTCAGTCAGTACCTTCAATCATTTCTGGACGTTTTTCAATGGCAAAAATCAATGAATATTGTAAATGCACAAACAGTAATTTCTCCGCATTGCAAGGTGCAATTCTGAAATTTTTTGCTTTTTCCTGCTCCTCTTAGCATGATAAAGAAGATTCAAAGAGAGTGAGATGCCAGCTCCTTTCATTCAGTCAGTAGCTTCAATCATTTCTGGTATATGAATAACATGATGTTTTTCAATAGCAAAAATCAATGAATATTGTAAATGCACAAACAGTAATTTCTCCGCATTGCAAGGTGCAATTCTGAAATTTTTTGCTTTTTCCTGCTCCTCTTAGCATGATAAAGAAGATTCAAAGAGAGTGAGATGCCAGCTCCTTTCATTCAGTCAGTAGCTTCAATCATTTCTGGACGTTTTTCAATGGCAAAAATCAATGAATATTGTAAATGCACAAACAGTAATTTCTCCGCATTGCAAGGTGCAATTCTGAAATTTTTTACTTTTTCCTGCTCCTCTTAGCATGATAAAGAAGATTCAAAGAGAGTGAGATGCCAGCTCCTTTCATTCAGTCAGTAGCTTCAATCATTTCTGGTATATGAATAACATGATGTTTTTCAATCGCAAAAATCAATGAATATTGTAAATGCACAAACAGTAATTTCTCCGCATTGCAAGGTGCAATTCTGAAATTTTTTGCTTTTTCCTGCTCCTCTTAGCATGATAAAGAAGATTCAAAGAGAGTGAGATGCCAGCTCCTTTCATTCAGTCAGTAGATTCAATCATTTCTGGACGTTTTTCAATGGCAAAAATCAATGAATATTGTAAATGCACAAACAGTAATTTCTCCGCATTGCAAGGTGCAATTCTGAAATTCTTTGCTTTTTCCTGCTCCTCTAAGCATGATAAAGAAGATTCAAAGAGAGTGAGATGCCAGATCCTTTCCTTCAGTCAGTAGCTTCAATCATTTCTGGTATATGAATAACATGATGTTTTTCAATGGCAAAAATCAATGAATTTTGTAAATGCACAAACAGTAATTTCTCCGCATTGCAAGGCGCAATTCTGAAATTTTTTACTTTTTCCTGCTCCTCTTAGCATGATAAAGAAGATTCAAAGAGAGTGAGATGCCAGCTCCTTTCATTCAGTCAGTAGCTTCAATCATTTCTGGTATATGAATAACATGATGTTTTTCAATGGCAAAAATCAATGAATATTGTAAATGCACAAACAGTAATTTCTCCGCATTGCAAGGTGCAATTCTGAAATTTTTTGCTTTTTCCTGCTCCTCTTAGCATGATAAAGAAGATTCAAAGAGAATGAGATGCCAGCTCCTTTCATTCAGTCAGTAGCTTCAATCATTTCTGGACGTTTTTCAATGGCAAAAATCAATGAATATTGTAAATGCACAAACAGTAATTTCTCCGCATTGCAAGGTGCAATTCTGAAATTCTTTGCTTTTTCCTGCTCCTCTAAGCATGATAAAGAAGATTCAAAGAGAGTGAGATGCCAGATCCTTTCCTTCAGTCAGTAGCTTCAATCATTTCTGGTATATGAATAACATGATGTTTTTCAATGGCAAAAATCAATGAATTTTGTAAATGCACAAACAGTAATTTCTCCGCATTGCAAGGCGCAATTCTGAAATTTTTTACTTTTTCCTGCTCCTCTTAGCATGATAAAGAAGATTCAAAGAGAGTGAGATGCCAGCTCCTTTCATTCAGTCAGTAGCTTCAATCATTTCTGGTATATGAATAACATGATGTTTTTCAATGGCAAAAATCAATGAATATTGTAAATGCACAAACAGTAATTTCTCCGCATTGCAAGGTGCAATTCTGAAATTTTTTGCTTTTTCCTGCTCCTCTTAGCATGATAAACAAGATTCAAAGAGAGTGAGATGCCAGCTCCTTTCATTCAGTCAGTAGCTTCAATCATTTCTGGACGTTTTTCAATGGCAAAAATCATTGAATATTGTAAATGCACAAACAGTAATTTCTCCGCATTGCAAGGTGCAATTCTGAAATTTTTTACTTTTTCCTGCTCCTCTTAGCATGATAAAGAAGATTCAAAGAGAGTAAGATGCCAGCTCCTTTCATTCAGTCAGTAGCTTCAATCATTTCTGGTATATGAATAACATGATGTTTTTCAATCGCAAAAATCAATGAATATTGTAAATGCACAAACAGTAATTTCTCCGCATTGCAAGGTGCAATTCTGAAATTTTTTGCTTTTTCCTGCTCCTCTTAGCATGATAAAGAAGATTCAAAGAGAGTGAGATGCCAGCTCCTTTCATTCAGTCAGTAGCTTCAATCATTTCTGGACGTTTTTCAATGGCAAAAATCAATGAATATTGTAAATGCACAAACAGTAATTTCTCCGCATTGCAAGGTGCAATTCTGAAATTTTTTGCTTTTTCCTGCTCCTCTTAGCATGATAAAGAAGATTCAAAGAGAGTGAGATGCCAGCTCCTTTCATTCAGTCAGTAGCTTCAATCATTTCTGGTATATGAATAACATGATGTTTTTCAATAGCAAAAATCAATGAATATTGTAAATGCACAAACAGTAATTTCTCCGCATTGCAAGGTGCAATTCTGAAATTTTTTGCTTTTTCCTGCTCCTCTTAGCATGATAAAGAAGATTCAAAGAGAGTGAGATGCCAGCTCCTTTCATTCAGTCAGTAGCTTCAATCATTTCTGGACGTTTTTCAATGGCAAAAATCAATGAATATTGTAAATGCACAAACAGTAATTTCTCCGCATTGCAAGGTGCAATTCTGAAATTTTTTACTTTTTCCTGCTCCTCTTAGCATGATAAAGAAGATTCAAAGAGAGTGAGATGCCAGCTCCTTTCATTCAGTCAGTAGCTTCAATCATTTCTGGTATATGAATAACATGATGTTTTTCAATCGCAAAAATCAATGAATATTGTAAATGCACAAACAGTAATTTCTCCGCATTGCAAGGTGAAATTCTGAAATTTTTTCCTTTTTCCTGCTCCTCTTAGCATGATAAAGAAGATTCAAAGAGAGTGAGATGCCAGCTCCTTTCATTCAGTCAGTAGCTTCAATCATTTCTGGACGTTTTTCAATGGCAAAAATCAATGAATATTGTAAATGCACAAACAGTAATTTCTCCGCATTGCAAGGTGCAATTCTGAAATTTTTTGCTTTTTCCTGCTCCTCTAAGCATGATAAAGAAGATTCAAAGAGAGTGAGATGCCAGATCCTTTCCTTCAGTCAGTAGCTTCAATCATTTCTGGTATATGAATAACATGATGTTTTTCAATGGCAAAAATCAATGAATTTTGTAAATGCACAAACAGTAATTTCTCCGCATTGCAAGGCGCAATTCTGAAATTTTTTGCTTTTTCCTGCTCCTCTTAGCATGATAAAGAAGATTCAAAGAGAGTGAGATGCCAGCTCCTTTCATTCAGTCAGTAGCTTCAATCATTTCTGGACATTTTTCAATGGCAAAAATCAATGAATATTGTAAATGCACAAACAGTAATTTCTCCGCATTGCAAGGTGCAATTCTGAAATTTTTTGCTTTTTCCTGCTCCTCTTAGCATGATAAAGAAGATTCAAAGAGAGTGAGATGCCAGCTCCTTTCATTCAGTCAGTAGCTTCAATCATTTCTGGACGTTTTTCAATGGCAAAAATCAATGAATATTGTAAATGCACAAACAGTAATTTCTCCGCATTGCAAGTTGCAATTCTGAAATTTTTTGCTTTTTCCTGCTCCTCTTAGCATGATAAAGAAGATTCAAAGAGAGTGAGATGCCAGCTCCTTTCATTCAGTCAGTACCTTCAATCATTTCTGGACGTTTTTCAATGGCAAAAATCAATGAATATTGTAAATGCACAAACAGTAATTTCTCCGCATTGCAAGGTGCAATTCTGAAATTTTTTGCTTTTTCCTGCTCCTCTTAGCATGATAAAGAAGATTCAAAGAGAGTGAGATGCCAGCTCCTTTCATTCAGTCAGTAGCTTCAATCATTTCTGGTATATGAATAACATGATGTTTTTCAATAGCAAAAATCAATGAATATTGTAAATGCACAAACAGTAATTTCTCCGCATTGCAAGGTGCAATTCTGAAATTTTTTGCTTTTTCCTGCTCCTCTTAGCATGATAAAGAAGATTCAAAGAGAGTGAGATGCCAGCTCCTTTCATTCAGTCAGTAGCTTCAGTCATTTCTGGACGTTTTTCAATGGCAAAAATCAATGAATATTGTAAATGCACAAACAGTAATTTCTCCGCATTGCAAGGTGCAATTCTGAAATTTTTTACTTTTTCCTGCTCCTCTTAGCATGATAAAGAAGATTCAAAGAGAGTGAGATGCCAGCTCCTTTCATTCAATCAGTAGCTTCAATCATTTCTGGTATATGAATAACATGATGTTTTTCAATCGCAAAAATCAATGAATATTGTAAATGCACAAACAGTAATTTCTCCGCATTGCAAGGTGCAATTCTGAAATTTTTTGCTTTTTCCTGCTCCTCTTAGCATGATAAAGAAGATTCAAAGAGAGTGAGATGCCAGCTCCTTTCATTCAGTCAGTAGCTTCAATCATTTCTGGACGTTTTTCAATGGCAAAAATCAATGAATATTGTAAATGCACAAACAGTAATTTCTCCGCATTGCAAGGTGCAATTCTGAAATTCTTTGCTTTTTCCTGCTCCTCTAAGCATGATAAAGAAGATTCAAAGAGAGTGAGATGCCAGATCCTTTCCTTCAGTCAGTAGCTTCAATCATTTCTGGTATATGAATAACATGATGTTTTTCAATGGCAAAAATCAATGAATATTGTAAATGCACAAACAGTAATTTCTCCGCATTGCAAGGTGCAATTCTGAAATTTTTTGCTTTTTCCTGCTCCTCTTAGCATGATAAAGAAGATTCAAAGAGAGTGAGATGCCAGCTCCTTTCATTCAGTCAGTAGCTTCAAACATTTCTGGTACATGAATAACATGATGTTTTTCAATGGCAAAAATCAATGAATATTGTAAATGCACAAACAGTAATTTCTCCGCATTGCAAGGTGCAATTCTGAAATTTTTTGCTTTTTCCTGCTCCTCTTAGCATGATAAAGAAGATTCAAAGAGAGTGAGATGCCAGCTCCTTTCGTTCAGTCAGTAGCTTCAATCATTTCTGGACGTTTTTCAATGGCAAAAATCATTGAATATTATAAATGCACAAACAGTAATTTCTCCGCATTGCAAGGTGCAATTCTGAAATTTTTTACTTTTTCCTGCTCCTCTTAGCATGATAAAGAAGATTCAAAGAGAGTGAGATGCCAGCTCCTTTCATTCAGTCAGTAGCTTCAATCATTTCTGGTATATGAATAACATGATGTTTTTCAATGGCAAAAATCAATGAATATTGTAAATGCACAAACAGTAATTTCTCCGCATTGCAAGGTGCAATTCTGAAATTTTTTGCTTTTTCCTGCTCCTCTTAGCATGATAAAGAAGATTCAAAGAGAGTGAGATGCCAGCTCCTTTCATTCAGTCAGTAGCTTCAATCATTTCTGGACGTTTTTCAATGGCAAAAATCAATGAATATTGTAAATGCACAAACAGTAATTTCTCCGCATTGCAAGGTGCAATTCTGAAATTTTTTGCTTTTTCCTGCTCCTCTTAGCATGATAAAGAAGATTCAAAGAGAGTGAGATGCCAGCTCCTTTCATTCAGTCAGTAGCTACAATCATTTCTGGACGTTTTTCAATGGCAAAAATCAATGAATATTGTAAATGCACAAACAGTAATTTCTCCGCATTGCAAGGTGCAATTCTGAAATTTTTTGCTTTTTCCTGCTCCTCTTAGCATGATAAAGAAGATTCAAAGAGAGTGAGATGCCAGATCCTTTCCTTCAGTCAGTAGCTTCAATCATTTCTGGTATATGAATAACATGATGTTTTTCAATGGCAAAAATCAATGAATTTTGTAAATGCACAAACAGTAATTTCTCCGCATTGCAAGGCGCAATTCTGAAATTTTTTGCTTTTTCCTGCTCCTCTTAGCATGATAAAGAAGATTCAAAGAGAGTGAGATGCCAGCTCCTTTCATTCAGTCAGTAGCTTCAATCATTTCTGGACATTTTTCAATGGCAAAAATCAATGAATATTGTAAATGCACAAACAGTAATTTCTCCGCATTGCAAGGTGCAATTCTGAAATTTTTTGCTTTTTCCTGCTCCTCTTAGCATGATAAAGAAGATTCAAAGAGAGTGAGATGCCAGCTCCTTTCATTCAGTCAGTAGCTTCAATCATTTCTGGACGTTTTTCAATGGCAAAAATCAATGAATATTGTAAATGCACAAACAGTAATTTCTCCGCATTGCAAGGTGCAATTCTGAAATTTTTTGCTTTTTCCTGCTCCTCTTAGCATGATAAAGAAGATTCAAAGAGAGTGAGATGCCAGCTCCTTTCATTCAGTCAGTAGCTTCAATCATTTCTGGACGTTTTTCAATGGCAAAAATCAATGAATATTGTAAATGCACAAACAGTAATTTCTCCGCATTGCAATGTGCAATTCTGAAATTTTTTGCTTTTTCCTGCTCCTCTTAGCATGATAAAGAAGATTCAAAGAGAGTGAGATGCCAGCTCCTTTCATTCAGTCAGTAGCTTCAATCATTTCTGGACGTTTTTCAATGGCAAAAATCAATGAATATTCTAAATGCACAAACTGTAATTTCTCCGCATTGCAAGGTGCAATTCTGAAATTTTTTGCTTTTTCCTGCTCCTCTTAGCATGATAAAGAAGATTCAAAGAGAGTGAGATGCCAGCTCCTTTCATTCAGTCAGTAGCTTCAATCATTTCTGGACATTTTTCAATGGCAAAAATCAATGAATATTGTAAATGCACAAACAGTAATTTCTCCGCATTGCAAGGTGCAATTCTGAAATTTTTTGCTTTTTCCTGCTCCTCTTAGCATGATAAAGAAGATTCAAAGAGAGTGAGATGCCAGCTCCTTTCATTCAGTCAGTAGCTTCAATCATTTCTGGACGTTTTTCAATGGCAAAAATCAATGAATATTGTAAATGCACAAACAGTAATTTCTCCGCATTGCAAGTTGCAATTCTGAAATTTTTTGCTTTTTCCTGCTCCTCTTAGCATGATAAAGAAGATTCAAAGAGAGTGAGATGCCAGCTCCTTTCATTCAGTCAGTACCTTCAATCATTTCTGGACGTTTTTCAATGGCAAAAATCAATGAATATTGTAAATGCACAAACAGTAATTTCTCCGCATTGCAAGGTGCAATTCTGAAATTTTTTGCTTTTTCCTGCTCCTCTTAGCATGATAAAGAAGATTCAAAGAGAGTGAGATGCCAGCTCCTTTCATTCAGTCAGTAGCTTCAATCATTTCTGGTATATGAATAACATGATGTTTTTCAATAGCAAAAATCAATGAATATTGTAAATGCACAAACAGTAATTTCTCCGCATTGCAAGGTGCAATTCTGAAATTTTTTGCTTTTTCCTGCTCCTCTTAGCATGATAAAGAAGATTCAAAGAGAGTGAGATGCCAGCTCCTTTCATTCAGTCAGTAGCTTCAATCATTTCTGGACGTTTTTCAATGGCAAAAATCAATGAATATTGTAAATGCACAAACAGTAATTTCTCCGCATTGCAAGGTGCAATTCTGAAATTTTTTACTTTTTCCTGCTCCTCTTAGCATGATAAAGAAGATTCAAAGAGAGTGAGATGCCAGCTCCTTTCATTCAATCAGTAGCTTCAATCATTTCTGGTATATGAATAACATGATGTTTTTCAATCGCAAAAATCAATGAATATTGTAAATGCACAAACAGTAATTTCTCCGCATTGCAAGGTGCAATTCTGAAATTTTTTGCTTTTTCCTGCTCCTCTTAGCATGATAAAGAAGATTCAAAGAGAGTGAGATGCCAGCTCCTTTCATTCAGTCAGTAGCTTCAATCATTTCTGGACGTTTTTCAATGGCAAAAATCAATGAATATTGTAAATGCACAAACAGTAATTTCTCCGCATTGCAAGGTGCAATTCTGAAATTCTTTGCTTTTTCCTGCTCCTCTAAGCATGATAAAGAAGATTCAAAGAGAGTGAGATGCCAGATCCTTTCCTTCAGTCAGTAGCTTCAATCATTTCTGGTATATGAATAACATGATGTTTATCAATGGCAAAAATCAATGAATATTGTAAATGCACAAACAGTAATTTCTCCGCATTGCAAGGTGCAATTCTGAAATTTTTTGCTTTTTCCTGCTCCTCTTAGCATGATAAAGAAGATTCAAAGAGAGTGAGATGCCAGCTCCTTTCATTCAGTCAGTAGCTTCAAACATTTCTGGTACATGAATAACATGATGTTTTTCAATGGCAAAAATCAATGAATATTGTAAATGCACAAACAGTAATTTCTCCGCATTGCAAGGTGCAATTCTGAAATTTTTTGCTTTTTCCTGCTCCTCTTAGCATGATAAAGAAGATTCAAAGAGAGTGAGATGCCAGCTCCTTTCGTTCAGTCAGTAGCTTCAATCATTTCTGGACGTTTTTCAATGGCAAAAATCATTGAATATTATAAATGCACAAACAGTAATTTCTCCGCATTGCAAGGTGCAATTCTGAAATTTTTTACTTTTTCCTGCTCCTCTTAGCATGATAAAGAAGATTCAAAGAGAGTGAGATGCCAGCTCCTTTCATTCAGTCAGTAGCTTCAATCATTTCTGGTATATGAATAACATGATGTTTTTCAATGGCAAAAATCAATGAATATTGTAAATGCACAAACAGTAATTTCTCCGCATTGCAAGGTGCAATTCTGAAATTTTTTGCTTTTTCCTGCTCCTCTTAGCATGATAAAGAAGATTCAAAGAGAGTGAGATGCCAGCTCCTTTCATTCAGTCAGTAGCTTCAATCATTTCTGGACGTTTTTCAATGGCAAAAATCAATGAATATTGTAAATGCACAAACAGTAATTTCTCCGCATTGCAAGGTGCAATTCTGAAATTTTTTGCTTTTTCCTGCTCCTCTTAGCATGATAAAGAAGATTCAAAGAGAGTGAGATGCCAGCTCCTTTCATTCAGTCAGTAGCTACAATCATTTCTGGACGTTTTTCAATGGCAAAAATCAATGAATATTGTAAATGCACAAACAGTAATTTCTCCGCATTGCAAGGTGCAATTCTGAAATTTTTTGCTTTTTCCTGCTCCTCTTAGCATGATAAAGAAGATTCAAAGAGAGTGAGATGCCAGATCCTTTCCTTCAGTCAGTAGCTTCAATCATTTCTGGTATATGAATAACATGATGTTTTTCAATGGCAAAAATCAATGAATTTTGTAAATGCACAAACAGTAATTTCTCCGCATTGCAAGGCGCAATTCTGAAATTTTTTGCTTTTTCCTGCTCCTCTTAGCATGATAAAGAAGATTCAAAGAGAGTGAGATGCCAGCTCCTTTCATTCAGTCAGTAGCTTCAATCATTTCTGGACATTTTTCAATGGCAAAAATCAATGAATATTGTAAATGCACAAACAGTAATTTCTCCGCATTGCAAGGTGCAATTCTGAAATTTTTTGCTTTTTCCTGCTCCTCTTAGCATGATAAAGAAGATTCAAAGAGAGTGAGATGCCAGCTCCTTTCATTCAGTCAGTAGCTTCAATCATTTCTGGACGTTTTTCAATGGCAAAAATCAATGAATATTGTAAATGCACAAACAGTAATTTCTCCGCATTGCAAGGTGCAATTCTGAAATTTTTTGCTTTTTCCTGCTCCTCTTAGCATGATAAAGAAGATTCAAAGAGAGTGAGATGCCAGCTCCTTTCATTCAGTCAGTAGCTTCAATCATTTCTGGACGTTTTTCAATGGCAAAAATCAATGAATATTGTAAATGCACAAACAGTAATTTCTCCGCATTGCAATGTGCAATTCTGAAATTTTTTGCTTTTTCCTGCTCCTCTTAGCATGATAAAGAAGATTCAAAGAGAGTGAGATGCCAGCTCCTTTCATTCAGTCAGTAGCTTCAATCATTTCTGGACGTTTTTCAATGGCAAAAATCAATGAATATTCTAAATGCACAAACTGTAATTTCTCCGCATTGCAAGGTGCAATTCTGAAATTTTTTGCTTTTTCCTGCTCCTCTTAGCATGATAAAGAAGATTCAAAGAGAGTGAGATGCCAGCTCCTTTCATTCAGTCAGTAGCTTCAATCATTTCTGGACGTTTTTCAATGGCAAAAATCAATGAATATTGTAAATGCACAAACAGTAATTTCTCCGCATTGCAAGGTGCAATTCTGAAATTTTTTACTTTTTCCTGCTCCTCTTAGCATGATAAAGAAGATTCAAAGAGAGTGAGATGCCAGCTCCTTTCATTCAGTCAGTAGCTTCAATCATTTCTGGTATATGAATAACATGATGTTTTTCAATCGCAAAAATCAATGAATATTGTAAATGCACAAACAGTAATTTCTCCGCATTGCAAGGTGAAATTCTGAAATTTTTTCCTTTTTCCTGCTCCTCTTAGCATGATAAAGAAGATTCAAAGAGAGTGAGATGCCAGCTCCTTTCATTCAGTCAGTAGCTTCAATCATTTCTGGACGTTTTTCAATGGCAAAAATCAATGAATATTGTAAATGCACAAACAGTAATTTCTCCGCATTGCAAGGTGCAATTCTGAAATTTTTTGCTTTTTCCTGCTCCTCTAAGCATGATAAAGAAGATTCAAAGAGAGTGAGATGCCAGATCCTTTCCTTCAGTCAGTAGCTTCAATCATTTCTGGTATATGAATAACATGATGTTTTTCAATGGCAAAAATCAATGAATTTTGTAAATGCACAAACAGTAATTTCTCCGCATTGCAAGGCGCAATTCTGAAATTTTTTGCTTTTTCCTGCTCCTCTTAGCATGATAAAGAAGATTCAAAGAGAGTGAGATGCCAGCTCCTTTCATTCAGTCAGTAGCTTCAATCATTTCTGGACATTTTTCAATGGCAAAAATCAATGAATATTGTAAATGCACAAACAGTAATTTCTCCGCATTGCAAGGTGCAATTCTGAAATTTTTTGCTTTTTCCTGCTCCTCTTAGCATGATAAAGAAGATTCAAAGAGAGTGAGATGCCAGCTCCTTTCATTCAGTCAGTAGCTTCAATCATTTCTGGACGTTTTTCAATGGCAAAAATCAATGAATATTGTAAATGCACAAACAGTAATTTCTCCGCATTGCAAGTTGCAATTCTGAAATTTTTTGCTTTTTCCTGCTCCTCTTAGCATGATAAAGAAGATTCAAAGAGAGTGAGATGCCAGCTCCTTTCATTCAGTCAGTACCTTCAATCATTTCTGGACGTTTTTCAATGGCAAAAATCAATGAATATTGTAAATGCACAAACAGTAATTTCTCCGCATTGCAAGGTGCAATTCTGAAATTTTTTGCTTTTTCCTGCTCCTCTTAGCATGATAAAGAAGATTCAAAGAGAGTGAGATGCCAGCTCCTTTCATTCAGTCAGTAGCTTCAATCATTTCTGGTATATGAATAACATGATGTTTTTCAATAGCAAAAATCAATGAATATTGTAAATGCACAAACAGTAATTTCTCCGCATTGCAAGGTGCAATTCTGAAATTTTTTGCTTTTTCCTGCTCCTCTTAGCATGATAAAGAAGATTCAAAGAGAGTGAGATGCCAGCTCCTTTCATTCAGTCAGTAGCTTCAATCATTTCTGGACGTTTTTCAATGGCAAAAATCAATGAATATTGTAAATGCACAAACAGTAATTTCTCCGCATTGCAAGGTGCAATTCTGAAATTTTTTACTTTTTCCTGCTCCTCTTAGCATGATAAAGAAGATTCAAAGAGAGTGAGATGCCAGCTCCTTTCATTCAGTCAGTAGCTTCAATCATTTCTGGTATATGAATAACATGATGTTTTTCAATCGCAAAAATCAATGAATATTGTAAATGCACAAACAGTAATTTCTCCGCATTGCAAGGTGAAATTCTGAAATTTTTTCCTTTTTCCTGCTCCTCTTAGCATGATAAAGAAGATTCAAAGAGAGTGAGATGCCAGCTCCTTTCATTCAGTCAGTAGCTTCAATCATTTCTGGACGTTTTTCAATGGCAAAAATCAATGAATATTGTAAATGCACAAACAGTAATTTCTCCGCATTGCAAGGTGCAATTCTGAAATTTTTTGCTTTTTCCTGCTCCTCTAAGCATGATAAAGAAGATTCAAAGAGAGTGAGATGCCAGATCCTTTCCTTCAGTCAGTAGCTTCAATCATTTCTGGTATATGAATAACATGATGTTTTTCAATGGCAAAAATCAATGAATTTTGTAAATGCACAAACAGTAATTTCTCCGCATTGCAAGGCGCAATTCTGAAATTTTTTGCTTTTTCCTGCTCCTCTTAGCATGATAAAGAAGATTCAAAGAGAGTGAGATGCCAGCTCCTTTCATTCAGTCAGTAGCTTCAATCATTTCTGGACATTTTTCAATGGCAAAAATCAATGAATATTGTAAATGCACAAACAGTAATTTCTCCGCATTGCAAGGTGCAATTCTGAAATTTTTTGCTTTTTCCTGCTCCTCTTAGCATGATAAAGAAGATTCAAAGAGAGTGAGATGCCAGCTCCTTTCATTCAGTCAGTAGCTTCAATCATTTCTGGACGTTTTTCAATGGCAAAAATCAATGAATATTGTAAATGCACAAACAGTAATTTCTCCGCATTGCAAGTTGCAATTCTGAAATTTTTTGCTTTTTCCTGCTCCTCTTAGCATGATAAAGAAGATTCAAAGAGAGTGAGATGCCAGCTCCTTTCATTCAGTCAGTAGCTTCAATCATTTCTGGACGTTTTTCAATGGCAAAAATCAATGAATATTGTAAATGCACAAACAGTAATTTCTCCGCATTGCAAGGTGCAATTCTGAAATTTTTTACTTTTTCCTGCTCCTCTTAGCATGATAAAGAAGATTCAAAGAGAGTGAGATGCCAGCTCCTTTCATTCAGTCAGTAGCTTCAATCATTTCTGGTATATGAATAACATGATGTTTTTCAATCGCAAAAATCAATGAATATTGTAAATGCACAAACAGTAATTTCTCCGCATTGCAAGGTGAAATTCTGAAATTTTTTCCTTTTTCCTGCTCCTCTTAGCATGATAAAGAAGATTCAAAGAGAGTGAGATGCCAGCTCCTTTCATTCAGTCAGTAGCTTCAATCATTTCTGGACGTTTTTCAATGGCAAAAATCAATGAATATTGTAAATGCACAAACAGTAATTTCTCCGCATTGCAAGGTGCAATTCTGAAATTTTTTGCTTTTTCCTGCTCCTCTAAGCATGATAAAGAAGATTCAAAGAGAGTGAGATGCCAGATCCTTTCCTTCAGTCAGTAGCTTCAATCATTTCTGGTATATGAATAACATGATGTTTTTCAATGGCAAAAATCAATGAATTTTGTAAATGCACAAACAGTAATTTCTCCGCATTGCAAGGCGCAATTCTGAAATTTTTTGCTTTTTCCTGCTCCTCTTAGCATGATAAAGAAGATTCAAAGAGAGTGAGATGCCAGCTCCTTTCATTCAGTCAGTAGCTTCAATCATTTCTGGACATTTTTCAATGGCAAAAATCAATGAATATTGTAAATGCACAAACAGTAATTTCTCCGCATTGCAAGGTGCAATTCTGAAATTTTTTGCTTTTTCCTGCTCCTCTTAGCATGATAAAGAAGATTCAAAGAGAGTGAGATGCCAGCTCCTTTCATTCAGTCAGTAGCTTCAATCATTTCTGGACGTTTTTCAATGGCAAAAATCAATGAATATTGTAAATGCACAAACAGTAATTTCTCCGCATTGCAAGTTGCAATTCTGAAATTTTTTGCTTTTTCCTGCTCCTCTTAGCATGATAAAGAAGATTCAAAGAGAGTGAGATGCCAGCTCCTTTCATTCAGTCAGTACCTTCAATCATTTCTGGACGTTTTTCAATGGCAAAAATCAATGAATATTGTAAATGCACAAACAGTAATTTCTCCGCATTGCAAGGTGCAATTCTGAAATTTTTTGCTTTTTCCTGCTCCTCTTAGCATGATAAAGAAGATTCAAAGAGAGTGAGATGCCAGCTCCTTTCATTCAGTCAGTAGCTTCAATCATTTCTGGTATATGAATAACATGATGTTTTTCAATAGCAAAAATCAATGAATATTGTAAATGCACAAACAGTAATTTCTCCGCATTGCAAGGTGCAATTCTGAAATTTTTTGCTTTTTCCTGCTCCTCTTAGCATGATAAAGAAGATTCAAAGAGAGTGAGATGCCAGCTCCTTTCATTCAGTCAGTAGCTTCAATCATTTCTGGACGTTTTTCAATGGCAAAAATCAATGAATATTGTAAATGCACAAACAGTAATTTCTCCGCATTGCAAGGTGCAATTCTGAAATTTTTTACTTTTTCCTGCTCCTCTTAGCATGATAAAGAAGATTCAAAGAGAGTGAGATGCCAGCTCCTTTCATTCAATCAGTAGCTTCAATCATTTCTGGTATATGAATAACATGATGTTTTTCAATCGCAAAAATCAATGAATATTGTAAATGCACAAACAGTAATTTCTCCGCATTGCAAGGTGCAATTCTGAAATTTTTTGCTTTTTCCTGCTCCTCTTAGCATGATAAAGAAGATTCAAAGAGAGTGAGATGCCAGCTCCTTTCATTCAGTCAGTAGCTTCAATCATTTCTGGACGTTTTTCAATGGCAAAAATCAATGAATATTGTAAATGCACAAACAGTAATTTCTCCGCATTGCAAGGTGCAATTCTGAAATTCTTTGCTTTTTCCTGCTCCTCTAAGCATGATAAAGAAGATTCAAAGAGAGTGAGATGCCAGATCCTTTCCTTCAGTCAGTAGCTTCAATCATTTCTGGTATATGAATAACATGATGTTTTTCAATGGCAAAAATCAATGAATATTGTAAATGCACAAACAGTAATTTCTCCGCATTGCAAGGTGCAATTCTGAAATTTTTTGCTTTTTCCTGCTCCTCTTAGCATGATAAAGAAGATTCAAAGAGAGTGAGATGCCAGCTCCTTTCATTCAGTCAGTAGCTTCAATCATTTCTGGACGTTTTTCAATGGCAAAAATCAATGAATATTGTAAATGCACAAACAGTAATTTCTCCGCATTGCAAGGTGCAATTCTGAAATTTTTTACTTTTTCCTGCTCCTCTTAGCATGATAAAGAAGATTCAAAGAGAGTGAGATGCCAGCTCCTTTCATTCAGTCAGTAGCTTCAATCATTTCTGGACGTTTTTCAATGGCAAAAATCAATGAATATTGTAAATGCACAAACAGTAATTTCTCCGCATTGCAAGTTGCAATTCTGAAATTTTTTGCTTTTTCCTGCTCCTCTTAGCATGATAAAGAAGATTCAAAGAGAGTGAGATGCCAGCTCCTTTCATTCAGTCAGTACCTTCAATCATTTCTGGACGTTTTTCAATGGCAAAAATCAATGAATATTGTAAATGCACAAACAGTAATTTCTCCGCATTGCAAGGTGCAATTCTGAAATTTTTTGCTTTTTCCTGCTCCTCTTAGCATGATAAAGAAGATTCAAAGAGAGTGAGATGCCAGCTCCTTTCATTCAGTCAGTAGCTTCAATCATTTCTGGTATATGAATAACATGATGTTTTTCAATAGCAAAAATCAATGAATATTGTAAATGCACAAACAGTAATTTCTCCGCATTGCAAGGTGCAATTCTGAAATTTTTTGCTTTTTCCTGCTCCTCTTAGCATGATAAAGAAGATTCAAAGAGAGTGAGATGCCAGCTCCTTTCATTCAGTCAGTAGCTTCAATCATTTCTGGACGTTTTTCAATGGCAAAAATCAATGAATATTGTAAATGCACAAACAGTAATTTCTCCGCATTGCAAGGTGCAATTCTGAAATTTTTTACTTTTTCCTGCTCCTCTTAGCATGATAAAGAAGATTCAAAGAGAGTGAGATGCCAGCTCCTTTCATTCAATCAGTAGCTTCAATCATTTCTGGTATATGAATAACATGATGTTTTTCAATCGCAAAAATCAATGAATATTGTAAATGCACAAACAGTAATTTCTCCGCATTGCAAGGTGCAATTCTGAAATTTTTTGCTTTTTCCTGCTCCTCTTAGCATGATAAAGAAGATTCAAAGAGAGTGAGATGCCAGCTCCTTTCATTCAGTCAGTAGCTTCAATCATTTCTGGACGTTTTTCAATGGCAAAAATCAATGAATATTGTAAATGCACAAACAGTAATTTCTCCGCATTGCAAGGTGCAATTCTGAAATTCTTTGCTTTTTCCTGCTCCTCTAAGCATGATAAAGAAGATTCAAAGAGAGTGAGATGCCAGATCCTTTCCTTCAGTCAGTAGCTTCAATCATTTCTGGTATATGAATAACATGATGTTTTTCAATGGCAAAAATCAATGAATATTGTAAATGCACAAACAGTAATTTCTCCGCATTGCAAGGTGCAATTCTGAAATTTTTTGCTTTTTCCTGCTCCTCTTAGCATGATAAAGAAGATTCAAAGAGAGTGAGATGCCAGCTCCTTTCATTCAGTCAGTAGCTTCAAACATTTCTGGTACATGAATAACATGATGTTTTTCAATGGCAAAAATCAATGAATATTGTAAATGCACAAACAGTAATTTCTCCGCATTGCAAGGTGCAATTCTGAAATTTTTTGCTTTTTCCTGCTCCTCTTAGCATGATAAAGAAGATTCAAAGAGAGTGAGATGCCAGCTCCTTTCGTTCAGTCAGTAGCTTCAATCATTTCTGGACGTTTTTCAATGGCAAAAATCATTGAATATTATAAATGCACAAACAGTAATTTCTCCGCATTGCAAGGTGCAATTCTGAAATTTTTTACTTTTTCCTGCTCCTCTTAGCATGATAAAGAAGATTCAAAGAGAGTGAGATGCCAGCTCCTTTCATTCAGTCAGTAGCTTCAATCATTTCTGGTATATGAATAACATGATGTTTTTCAATGGCAAAAATCAATGAATATTGTAAATGCACAAACAGTAATTTCTCCGCATTGCAAGGTGCAATTCTGAAATTTTTTGCTTTTTCCTGCTCCTCTTAGCATGATAAAGAAGATTCAAAGAGAGTGAGATGCCAGCTCCTTTCATTCAGTCAGTAGCTTCAATCATTTCTGGACGTTTTTCAATGGCAAAAATCAATGAATATTGTAAATGCACAAACAGTAATTTCTCCGCATTGCAAGGTGCAATTCTGAAATTTTTTGCTTTTTCCTGCTCCTCTTAGCATGATAAAGAAGATTCAAAGAGAGTGAGATGCCAGCTCCTTTCATTCAGTCAGTAGCTACAATCATTTCTGGACGTTTTTCAATGGCAAAAATCAATGAATATTGTAAATGCACAAACAGTAATTTCTCCGCATTGCAAGGTGCAATTCTGAAATTTTTTGCTTTTTCCTGCTCCTCTTAGCATGATAAAGAAGATTCAAAGAGAGTGAGATGCCAGATCCTTTCCTTCAGTCAGTAGCTTCAATCATTTCTGGTATATGAATAACATGATGTTTTTCAATGGCAAAAATCAATGAATTTTGTAAATGCACAAACAGTAATTTCTCCGCATTGCAAGGCGCAATTCTGAAATTTTTTGCTTTTTCCTGCTCCTCTTAGCATGATAAAGAAGATTCAAAGAGAGTGAGATGCCAGCTCCTTTCATTCAGTCAGTAGCTTCAATCATTTCTGGACATTTTTCAATGGCAAAAATCAATGAATATTGTAAATGCACAAACAGTAATTTCTCCGCATTGCAAGGTGCAATTCTGAAATTTTTTGCTTTTTCCTGCTCCTCTTAGCATGATAAAGAAGATTCAAAGAGAGTGAGATGCCAGCTCCTTTCATTCAGTCAGTAGCTTCAATCATTTCTGGACGTTTTTCAATGGCAAAAATCAATGAATATTGTAAATGCACAAACAGTAATTTCTCCGCATTGCAAGGTGCAATTCTGAAATTTTTTGCTTTTTCCTGCTCCTCTTAGCATGATAAAGAAGATTCAAAGAGAGTGAGATGCCAGCTCCTTTCATTCAGTCAGTAGCTTCAATCATTTCTGGACGTTTTTCAATGGCAAAAATCAATGAATATTGTAAATGCACAAACAGTAATTTCTCCGCATTGCAATGTGCAATTCTGAAATTTTTTGCTTTTTCCTGCTCCTCTTAGCATGATAAAGAAGATTCAAAGAGAGTGAGATGCCAGCTCCTTTCATTCAGTCAGTAGCTTCAATCATTTCTGGACGTTTTTCAATGGCAAAAATCAATGAATATTCTAAATGCACAAACTGTAATTTCTCCGCATTGCAAGGTGCAATTCTGAAATTTTTTGCTTTTTCCTGCTCCTCTTAGCATGATAAAGAAGATTCAAAGAGAGTGAGATGCCAGCTCCTTTCATTCAGTCAGTAGCTTCAATCATTTCTGGACGTTTTTCAATGGCAAAAATCAACGAATATTGTAAATGCACAAACAGTAATTTCTCCGCATTGCAAGGTGCAATTCTGAAATTTTTTGCTTTTTCCTGCTCCTCTTAGCATGATAAAGAAGATTCAAAGAGAGTGAGATGCCAGCTCCTTTCATTCAGTCAGTAGCTTCAATCATTTCTGGACGTTTTTCAATGGCAAAAATCAATGAATATTGTAAATGCACAAACTGTAATTTCTCCGCATTGCAAGGTGCAATTCTGAAATTTTTTGCTTTTTCCTGCTCCTCTTAGCATGATAAAGAAGATTCAAAGAGAGTGAGATGCCAGCTCCTTTCATTCAGTCAGTAGCTTCAATCATTTCTGGACGTTTTTCAATGGCAAAAATCAATGAATATTGTAAATGCACAAACAGTAATTTCTCCGCATTGCAAGGTGCAATTCTGAAATTTTTTGCTTTTTCCTGCTCCTCTTAGCATGATAAAGAAGATTCAAAGAGAGTGAGATGCCAGCTCCTTTCATTCAGTCAGTAGCTTCAATCATTTCTGGACGTTTTTCAATGGCAAAAATCAATGAATATTGTAAATGCACAAACAGTAATTTCTCCGCATTGCAAGGTGCAATTCTGAAATTTTTTGCTTTTTCCTGCTCCTCTTAGCATGATAAAGAAGATTCAAAGAGAGTGAGGTGCCAGCTCCTTTCATTCAGTCAGGAGCTTCAAACATTTCTGGTATATGAATAACATGTTTTTCAATGGCAAAAATCAATGAATATTGTAAATGCACAAACAGTAAATTCTCCGCATTGCAAGGTGCAATTCTGAAATTTTTTGCTTTTTCCTGCTCCTCTTAGCATGATAAAGAAGATTCAAAGAGAGTGAGATGCCAGCTCCTTTCATTCAGTCAGTAGCTTCAATCATTTCTGGACGTTTTTCAATGGCAAAAATCAATGAATATTGTAAATGCACAAACTGTAATTTCTCCGCATTGCAAGGTGCAATTCTGAAATTTTTTGCTTTTTCCTGCTCCTCTTAGCATGATAAAGAAGATTCAAAGAGAGTGAGATGCCAGCTCCTTTCATTCAGTCAGTAGCTTCAATCATTTCTGGACGTTTTTCAATGGCAAAAATCAACGAATATTGTAAATGCACAAACAGTAATTTCTCCGCATTGCAAGGTGCAATTCTGAAATTTTTTGCTTTTTCCTGCTCCTCTTAGCATGATAAAGAAGATTCAAAGAGAGTGAGATGCCAGCTCCTTTCATTCAGTCAGTAGCTTCAATCATTTCTGGACGTTTTTCAATGGCAAAAATCAATGAATATTGTAAATGCACAAACAGTAATTTCTCCGCATTGCAAGGTGCAATTCTGAAATTTTTTGCTTTCTCCTGCTCCACTTAGCATGATAAAGAAGATTCAAAGAGAGTGAGATGCCAGCTCCTTTCATTCAGTCAGTAGCTTCAATCATTTCTGGACGTTTTTCAATGGCAAAAATCAATGAATATTGTAAATGCACAAACAGTAATTTCTCCGCATTGCAAGTTGCAATTCTGAAATTTTTTGCTTTTTCCTGCTCCTCTTAGCATGATAAAGAAGATTCAAAGAGAGTGAGATGCCAGCTCCTTTCATTCAGTCAGTAGCTTCAATCATTTCTGGACGTTTTTCAATGGCAAAAATCAATGAATATTGTAAATGCACAAACTGTAATTTCTCCGCATTGCAAGGTGCAATTCTGAAATTTTTTGCTTTTTCCTGCTCCTCTTAGCATGATAAAGAAGATTCAAAGAGAGTGAGATGCCAGCTCCTTTCATTCAGTCAGTAGCTTCAATCATTTCTGGACGTTTTTCAATGGCAAAAATCAACGAATATTGTAAATGCACAAACAGTAATTTCTCCGCATTGCAAGGTGCAATTCTGAAATTTTTTGCTTTTTCCTGCTCCTCTTAGCATGATAAAGAAGATTCAAAGAGAGTGAGATGCCAGCTCCTTTCATTCAGTCAGTAGCTTCAATCATTTCTGGACGTTTTTCAATGGCAAAAATCAATGAATATTGTAAATGCACAAACAGTAATTTCTCCGCATTGCAAGGTGCAATTCTGAAATTTTTTGCTTTCTCCTGCTCCACTTAGCATGATAAAGAAGATTCAAAGAGAGTGAGATGCCAGCTCCTTTCATTCAGTCAGTAGCTTCAATCATTTCTGGACGTTTTTCAATGGCAAAAATCAATGAATATTGTAAATGCACAAACAGTAATTTCTTCGCATTGCAAGTTGCAATTCTGAAATTTTTTGCTTTTTCCTGCTCCTCTTAGCATGATAAAGAAGATTCAAAGAGAGTGAGATGCCAGCTCCTTTCATTCAGTCAGTACCTTCAATCATTTCTGGACGTTTTTCAATGGCAAAAATCAATGAATATTGTAAATGCACAAACAGTAATTTCTCCGCATTGCAAGGTGCAATTCTGAAATTTTTTGCTTTTTCCTGCTCCTCTTAGCATGATAAAGAAGATTCAAAGAGAGTGAGATGCCAGCTCCTTTCATTCAGTCAGTAGCTTCAAACATTTCTGGTATATGAATAACATGATGTTTTTCAATGGCAAAAATCAATGAATATTGTAAATGCACAAACAGTAATTTCTCCGCATTGCAAGGTGCAAGTCTGAAATTTTTTGCTTTTTTCTGCTCCTCTTAGCATGATAAAGAAGATTCAAAGAGAGTGAGATGCCAGCTCCTTTCATTCAGTCAGTAGCTTCAAACATTTCTGGTATATGAATAACATGATGTTTTTCAATGGCAAAAATCAATGAATATTGTAAATGCACAAACAGTAATTTCTCCGCATTGCAAGGTGCAAGTCTGAAATTTTTTGCTTTTTCCTGCTCCTCTTAGCATGATAAAGAAGATTCAAAGAGAGTGAGATGCCAGCTCCTTTCATTCAGTCAGTAGCTTCAATCATTTCTGGACGTTTTTCAATGGCAAAAATCAATGAATATTGTAAATGCACAAACTGTAATTTCTCCGCATTGCAAGGTGCAATTCTGAAATTTTTTGCTTTTTCCTGCTCCTCTTAGCATGATAAAGAAGATTCAAAGAGAGTGAGATGCCAGCTCCTTTCATTCAGTCAGTAGCTTCAATCATTTCTGGACGTTTTTCAATGGCAAAAATCAATGAATATTGTAAATGCACAAACAGTAAATTCTCCGCATTGCAAGTTGCAATTCTGAAATTTTTTGCTTTTTCCTGCTCCTCTTAGCATGATAAAGAAGATTCAAAGAGAGTGAGATGCCAGCTCCTTTCCTTCAGTCAGTAGCTTCAATCATTTCTGGTATATGAATAACATGATGTTTTTCAATGGCAAAAATCAATGAATTTTGTAAATGCACAAACAGTAATTTCTCCGCATTGCAAGGCGCAATTCTGAAATTTTTTGCTTTTTCCTGCTCCTCTTAGCATGATAAAGAAGATTCAAAGAGAGTGAGATGCCAGCTCCTTTCATTCAGTCAGTAGCTTCAATCATTTCTGGACATTTTTCAATGGCAAAAATCAATGAATATTGTAAATGCACAAACAGTAATTTCTCCGCATTGCAAGGTGCAATTCTGAAATTTTTTGCTTTTTCCTGCTCCTCTTAGCATGATAAAGAAGATTCAAAGAGAGTGAGATGCCAGCTCCTTTCATTCAGTCAGTAGCTTCAATCATTTCTGGACGTTTTTCAATGGCAAAAATCAATGAATATTGTAAATGCACAAACAGTAATTTCTCCGCATTGCAAGGTGCAATTCTGAAATTTTTTGCTTTTTCCTGCTCCTCTTAGCATGATAAAGAAGATTCAAAGAGAGTGAGGTGCCAGCTCCTTTCATTCAGTCAGGAGCTTCAAACATTTCTGGTATATGAATAACATGTTTTTCAATGGCAAAAATCAATGAATATTGTAAATGCACAAACAGTAAATTCTCCGCATTGCAAGGTGCAATTCTGAAATTTTTTGCTTTTTCCTGCTCCTCTTAGCATGATAAAGAAGATTCAAAGAGAGTGAGATGCCAGCTCCTTTCATTCAGTCAGTAGCTTCAATCATTTCTGGACGTTTTTCAATGGCAAAAATCAACGAATATTGTAAATGCACAAACAGTAATTTCTCCGCATTGCAAGGTGCAATTCTGAAATTTTTTGCTTTTTCCTGCTCCTCTTAGCATGATAAAGAAGATTCAAAGAGAGTGAGATGCCAGCTCCTTTCATTCAGTCAGTAGCTTCAATCATTTCTGGACGTTTTTCAATGGCAAAAATCAATGAATATTGTAAATGCACAAACAGTAATTTCTCCGCATTGCAAGGTGCAATTCTGAAATTTTTTGCTTTCTCCTGCTCCACTTAGCATGATAAAGAAGATTCAAAGAGAGTGAGATGCCAGCTCCTTTCATTCAGTCAGTAGCTTCAATCATTTCTGGACGTTTTTCAATGGCAAAAATCAATGAATATTGTAAATGCACAAACAGTAATTTCTCCGCATTGCAAGTTGCAATTCTGAATTTTTTTGCTTTTTCCTGCTCCTCTTAGCATGATAAAGAAGATTCAAAGAGAGTGAGATGCCAGCTCCTTTCATTCAGTCAGTAGCTTCAATCATTTCTGGACGTTTTTCAATGGCAAAAATCAATGAATATTGTAAATGCACAAACTGTAATTTCTCCGCATTGCAAGGTGCAATTCTGAAATTTTTTGCTTTTTCCTGCTCCTCTTAGCATGATAAAGAAGATTCAAAGAGAGTGAGATGCCAGCTCCTTTCATTCAGTCAGTAGCTTCAATCATTTCTGGACGTTTTTCAATGGCAAAAATCAACGAATATTGTAAATGCACAAACAGTAATTTCTCCGCATTGCAAGGTGCAATTCTGAAATTTTTTGCTTTTTCCTGCTCCTCTTAGCATGATAAAGAAGATTCAAAGAGAGTGAGATGCCAGCTCCTTTCATTCAGTCAGTAGCTTCAATCATTTCTGGACGTTTTTCAATGGCAAAAATCAATGAATATTGTAAATGCACAAACAGTAATTTCTCCGCATTGCAAGGTGCAATTCTGAAATTTTTTGCTTTCTCCTGCTCCACTTAGCATGATAAAGAAGATTCAAAGAGAGTGAGATGCCAGCTCCTTTCATTCAGTCAGTAGCTTCAATCATTTCTGGACGTTTTTCAATGGCAAAAATCAATGAATATTGTAAATGCACAAACAGTAATTTCTCCGCATTGCAAGTTGCAATTCTGAAATTTTTTGCTTTTTCCTGCTCCTCTTAGCATGATAAAGAAGATTCAAAGAGAGTGAGATGCCAGCTCCTTTCATTCAGTCAGTACCTTCAATCATTTCTGGACGTTTTTCAATGGCAAAAATCAATGAATATTGTAAATGCACAAACAGTAATTTCTCCGCATTGCAAGGTGCAATTCTGAAATTTTTTGCTTTTTCCTGCTCCTCTTAGCATGATAAAGAAGATTCAAAGAGAGTGAGATGCCAGCTCCTTTCATTCAGTCAGTAGCTTCAAACATTTCTGGTATATGAATAACATGATGTTTTTCAATGGCAAAAATCAATGAATATTGTAAATGCACAAACAGTAATTTCTCCGCATTGCAAGGTGCAAGTCTGAAATTTTTTGCTTTTTTCTGCTCCTCTTAGCATGATAAAGAAGATTCAAAGAGAGTGAGATGCCAGCTCCTTTCATTCAGTCAGTAGCTTCAAACATTTCTGGTATATGAATAACATGATGTTTTTCAATGGCAAAAATCAATGAATATTGTAAATGCACAAACAGTAATTTCTCCGCATTGCAAGGTGCAAGTCTGAAATTTTTTGCTTTTTCCTGCTCCTCTTAGCATGATAAAGAAGATTCAAAGAGAGTGAGATGCCAGCTACTTTCATTCAGTCAGTAGCTTCAATCATTTCTGGACGTTTTTCAATGGTAAAAATCAATGAATATTGTAAATGCACAAACAGTAATTTCTCCACATTGCAAGGTGCAATTCTGAAATTTTTTGCTTTTTCATGCTCCTCTTAGCATGATAAAGAAGATTCAAAGAGATTGAGATGCCAGCTCCTTTCATTCAGTCAGTAGCTTCAAACATTTCTGGTATATGAATAACATTATGTTTTTCAATGGCAAAAATCAATGAATATTGTAAATGCACAAACAGTAATTTCTCCGCATTGCAAGGTGCAATTCTGAAATTTTTTGCTTTTTCCTGCTCCTCTTAGCATGATAAAGAAGATTCAAAGAGAGTGAGATGCCAGCTCCTTTCATTCAGTCAGTAGCTTCAAACCTTTCTGGTATATGAATAACATGATGTTTTTCAATGGCAAAAATCAATGAATATTGTAAATGCACAAACAGTAATTTCTCCGCATTGCAAGGTGCAATTCTGAAATTTTTTGCTTTTTCCTGCTCCTCTTAGCATGATAAAGAAGATTCAAAGAGAGTGAGATGCCAGCTCCTTTCATTCAGTCAGTAGCTTCAATCATTTCTGGACGTTTTTCAATGGCAAAAATCAACGAATATTGTAAATGCACAAACAGTAATTTCTCCGCATTGCAAGGTGCAATTCTGAAATTTTTTGCTTTTTCCTGCTCCTCTTAGCATGATAAAGAAGATTAAAAGAGAGTGAGATGCCAGCTCCTTTCATTCAGTCAGTAGCTTCAATCATTTCTGGACGTTTTTCAATGGCAAAAATCAATGAATATTGTAAATGCACAAACTGTAATTTCTCCGCATTGCAAGGTGCAATTCTGAAATTTTTTGCTTTTTCCTGCTCCTCTTAGCATGATAAAGAAGATTCAAAGAGAGTGAGATGCCAGCTCCTTTCATTCAGTCAGTAGCTTCAATAATTTCTGGACGTTTTTCAATGGCAAAAATCAATGAATATTGTAAATGCACAAACAGTAAATTCTCCGCATTGCAAGGTGCAATTCTGAAATTTTTTGCTTTTTCCTGCTCCTCTTAGCATGATAAAGAAGATTCAAAGAGAGTGAGATGCCAGCTCCTTTCCTTCAGTCAGTAGCTTCAATCATTTCTGGTATATGAATAACATAATGTTTTTCAATGGCAAAAATCAATGAATTTTGTAAATGCACAAACAGTAATTTCTCCGCATTGCAAGGCGCAATTCTGAAATTTTTTGCTTTTTCCTGCTCCTCTTAGCATGATAAAGAAGATTCAAAGAGAGTGAGATGCCAGCTCCTTTCATTCAGTCAGTAGCTTCAATCATTTCTGGACATTTTTCAATGGCAAAAATCAATGAATATTGTAAATGCACAAACAGTAATTTCTCCGCATTGCAAGGTGCAATTCTGAAATTTTTTGCTTTTTCCTGCTCCTCTTAGCATGATAAAGAAGATTCAAAGAGAGTGAGATGCCATCTCCTTTCATTCAGTCAGTAGCTTCAATCATTTCTGGACGTTTTTCAATGGCAAAAATCAATGAATATTGTAAATGCACAAACAGTAATTTCTCCGCATTGCAAGGTGCAATTCTGAAATTTTTTGCTTTTTCCTGCTCCTCTTAGCATGATAAAGAAGATTCAAAGAGAGTGAGGTGCCAGCTCCTTTCATTCAGTCAGGAGCTTCAAACATTTCTGGTATATGAATAACATGTTTTTCAATGGCAAAAATCAATGAATATTGTAAATGCACAAAGAGTAAATTCTCCGCATTGCAAGGTGCAATTCTGAAATTTTTTGCTTTTTCCTGCTCCTCTTAGCATGATAAAGAAGATTCAAAGAGAGTGAGATGCCAGCTCCTTTCATTCAGTCAGTAGCTTCAATCATTTCTGGACGTTTTTCAATGGCAAAAATCAATGAATATTGTAAATGCACAAACAGTAATTTCTCCGCATTGCAAGGTGCAATTCTGAAATTTTTTGCTTTCTCCTGCTCCACTTAGCATGATAAAGAAGATTCAAAGAGAGTGAGATGCCAGCTCCTTTCATTCAGTCAGTAGCTTCAATCATTTCTGGACGTTTTTCAATGGCAAAAATCAATGAATATTGTAAATGCACAAACAGTAATTTCTCCGCATTGCAAGTTGCAATTCTGAAATTTTTTGCTTTTTCCTGCTCCTCTTAGCATGATAAAGAAGATTCAAAGAGTGTGAGATGCCAGCTCCTTTCATTCAGTCAGTACCTTCAATCATTTCTGGACGTTTTTCAATGGCAAAAATCAATGAATATTGTAAATGCACAAACAGTAATTTCTCCGCATTGCAAGGTGCAATTCTGAAATTTTTTGCTTTTTCCTGCTCCTCTTAGCATGATAAAGAAGATTCAAAGAGAGTGAGATGCCAGCTCCTTTCATTCAGTCAGTAGCTTCAAACATTTCTGGTATATGAATAACATGATGTTTTTCAATGGCAAAAATCAATGAATATTGTAAATGCACAAACAGTAATTTCTCCGCATTGCAAGGTGCAAGTCTGAAATTTTTTGCTTTTTTCTGCTCCTCTTAGCATGATAAAGAAGATTCAAAGAGAGTGAGATGCCAGCTCCTTTCATTCAGTCAGTAGCTTCAAACATTTCTGGTATATGAATAACATGATGTTTTTCAATGGCAAAAATCAATGAATATTGTAAATGCACAAACAGTAATTTCTCCGCATTGCAAGGTGCAAGTCTGAAATTTTTTGCTTTTTCCTGCTCCTCTTAGCATGATAAAGAAGATTCAAAGAGAGTGAGATGCCAGCTACTTTCATTCAGTCAGTAGCTTCAATCATTTCTGGACGTTTTTCAATGGTAAAAATCAATGAATATTGTAAATGCACAAACAGTAATTTCTCCACATTGCAAGGTGCAATTCTGAAATTTTTTGCTTTTTCATGCTCCTCTTAGCATGATAAAGAAGATTCAAAGAGATTGAGATGCCAGCTCCTTTCATTCAGTCAGTAGCTTCAAACATTTCTGGTATATGAATAACATTATGTTTTTCAATGGCAAAAATCAATGAATATTGTAAATGCACAAACAGTAATTTCTCCGCATTGCAAGGTGCAATTCTGAAATTTTTTGCTTTTTCCTGCTCCTCTTAGCATGATAAAGAAGATTCAAAGAGAGTGAGATGCCAGCTCCTTTCATTCAGTCAGTAGCTTCAAACATTTCTGGTATATGAATAACATGATGTTTTTCAATGGCAAAAATCAATGAATATTGTAAATGCACAAACAGTAATTTCTCCGCATTGCAAGGTGCAATTCTGAAATTTTTTGCTTTTTCCTGCTCCTCTTAGCATGATAAAGAAGATTCAAAGAGAGTGAGATGCCAGCTCCTTTCATTCAGTCAGTAGCTTCAATCATTTCTGGACGTTTTTCAATGGCAAAAATCAACGAATATTGTAAATGCACAAACAGTAATTTCTCCGCATTGCAAGGTGCAATTCTGAAATTTTTTGCTTTTTCCTGCTCCTCTTAGCATGATAAAGAAGATTAAAAGAGAGTGAGATGCCAGCTCCTTTCATTCAGTCAGTAGCTTCAATCATTTCTGGACGTTTTTCAATGGCAAAAATCAATGAATATTGTAAATGCACAAACTGTAATTTCTCCGCATTGCAAGGTGCAATTCTGAAATTTTTTGCTTTTTCCTGCTCCTCTTAGCATGATAAAGAAGATTCAAAGAGAGTGAGATGCCAGCTCCTTTCATTCAGTCAGTAGCTTCAATAATTTCTGGACGTTTTTCAATGGCAAAAATCAATGAATATTGTAAATGCACAAACAGTAATTTCTCCGCATTGCAAGGTGCAATTCTGAAATTTTTTGCTTTTTCCTGCTCCTCTTAGCATGATAAAGAAGATTCAAAGAGAGTGAGGTGCCAGCTCCTTTCATTCAGTCAGGAGCTTCAAACATTTCTGGTATATGAATAACATGTTTTTCAATGGCAAAAATCAATGAATATTGTAAATGCACAAACAGTAAATTCTCCGCATTGCAAGGTGCAATTCTGAAATTTTTTGCTTTTTCCTGCTCCTCTTAGCATGATAAAGAAGATTCAAAGAGAGTGAGATGCCAGCTCCTTTCATTCAGTCAGTAGCTTCAATCATTTCTGGACGTTTTTCAATGGCAAAAATCAATGAATATTGTAAATGCACAAACTGTAATTTCTCCGCATTGCAAGGTGCAATTCTGAAATTTTTTGCTTTTTCCTGCTCCTCTTAGCATGATAAAGAAGATTCAAAGAGAGTGAGATGCCAGCTCCTTTCATTCAGTCAGTAGCTTCAATCATTTCTGGACGTTTTTCAATGGCAAAAATCAACGAATATTGTAAATGCACAAACAGTAATTTCTCCGCATTGCAAGGTGCAATTCTGAAATTTTTTGCTTTTTCCTGCTCCTCTTAGCATGATAAAGAAGATTCAAAGAGAGTGAGATGCCAGCTCCTTTCATTCAGTCAGTAGCTTCAATCATTTCTGGACGTTTTTCAATGGCAAAAATCAATGAATATTGTAAATGCACAAACTGTAATTTCTCCGCATTGCAAGGTGCAATTCTGAAATTTTTTGCTTTTTCCTGCTCCACTTAGCATGATAAAGAAGATTCAAAGAGAGTGAGATGCCAGCTCCTTTCATTCAGTCAGTAGCTTCAATCATTTCTGGACGTTTTTCAATGGCAAAAATCAATGAATATTGTAAATGCACAAACAGTAATTTCTCCGCATTGCAAGTTGCAATTCTGAAATTTTTTGCTTTTTCCTGCTCCTCTTAGCATGATAAAGAAGATTCAAAGAGAGTGAGATGCCAGCTCCTTTCATTCAGTCAGTACCTTAAATCATTTCTGGACGTTTTTCAATGGCAAAAATCAATGAATATTGTAAATGCACAAACAGTAATTTCTCCGCATTGCAAGGTGCAATTCTGAAATTTTTTGCTTTTTCCTGCTCCTCTTAGCATGATAAAGAAGATTCAAAGAGAGTGAGATGCCAGCTCCTTTCATTCAGTCAGTAGCTTCAAACATTTCTGGTATATGAATAACATGATGTTTTTCAATGGCAAAAATCAATGAATATTGTAAATGCACAAACAGTAATTTCTCCGCATTGCAAGGTGCAAGTCTGAAATTTTTTGCTTTTTTCTGCTCCTCTTAGCATGATAAAGAAGATTCAAAGAGAGTGAGATGCCAGCTCCTTTCATTCAGTCAGTAGCTTCAAACATTTCTGGTATATGAATAACATGATGTTTTTCAATGGCAAAAATCAATGAATATTGTAAATGCACAAACAGTAATTTCTCCGCATTGCAAGGTGCAATTCTGAAATTTTTTGCTTTTTCCTGCTCCTCTTAGCATGATAAAGAAGATTCAAAGACAGTGAGATGCCAGCTCCTTTCCTTCAGTCAGTAGCTTCAATCATTTCTGGTATATGAATAACATAATGTTTTTCAATGGCAAAAATCAATGAATTTTGTAAATGCACAAACAGTAATTTCTCCGCATTGCAAGGCGCAATTCTGAAATTTTTTGCTTTTTCCTGCTCCTCTTAGCATGATAAAGAAGATTCAAAGAGAGTGAGATGCCAGCTCCTTTCATTCAGTCAGTAGCTTCAATCATTTCTGGACATTTTTCAATGGCAAAAATCAATGAATATTGTAAATGCACAAACAGTAATTTCTCCGCATTGCAAGGTGCAATTCTGAAATTTTTTGCTTTTTCCTGCTCCTCTTAGCATGATAAAGAAGATTCAAAGAGAGTGAGATGCCAGCTCCTTTCATTCAGTCAGTAGCTTCAATCATTTCTGGACGTTTTTCAATGGCAAAAATCAATGAATATTGTAAATGCACAAACAGTAATTTCTCCGCATTGCAAGGTGCAATTCTGAAATTTTTTGCTTTTTCCTGCTCCTCTTAGCATGATAAAGAAGATTCAAAGAGAGTGAGGTGCCAGCTCCTTTCATTCAGTCAGGAGCTTCAAACATTTCTGGTATATGAATAACATGTTTTTCAATGGCAAAAATCAATGAATATTGTAAATGCACAAACAGTAAATTCTCCGCATTGCAAGGTGCAATTCTGAAATTTTTTGCTTTTTCCTGCTCCTCTTAGCATGATAAAGAAGATTCAAAGAGAGTGAGATGCCAGCTCCTTTCATTCAGTCAGTAGCTTCAATCATTTCTGGACGTTTTTCAATGGCAAAAATCAATGAATATTGTAAATGCACAAACTGTAATTTCTCCGCATTGCAAGGTGCAATTCTGAAATTTTTTGCTTTTTCCTGCTCCTCTTAGCATGATAAAGAAGATTCAAAGAGAGTGAGATGCCAGCTCCTTTCATTCAGTCAGTAGCTTCAATCATTTCTGGACGTTTTTCAATGGCAAAAATCAACGAATATTGTAAATGCACAAACAGTAATTTCTCCGCATTGCAAGGTGCAATTCTGAAATTTTTTGCTTTTTCCTGCTCCTCTTAGCATGATAAAGAAGATTCAAAGAGAGTGAGATGCCAGCTCCTTTCATTCAGTCAGTAGCTTCAATCATTTCTGGACGTTTTTCAATGGCAAAAATCAATGAATATTGTAAATGCACAAACTGTAATTTCTCCGCATTGCAAGGTGCAATTCTGAAATTTTTTGCTTTTTCCTGCTCCACTTAGCATGATAAAGAAGATTCAAAGAGAGTGAGATGCCAGCTCCTTTCATTCAGTCAGTAGCTTCAATCATTTCTGGACGTTTTTCAATGGCAAAAATCAATGAATATTGTAAATGCACAAACAGTAATTTCTCCGCATTGCAAGTTGCAATTCTGAAATTTTTTGCTTTTTCCTGCTCCTCTTAGCATGTTAAAGAAGATTCAAAGAGAGTGAGATGCCAGCTCCTTTCATTCAGTCAGTACCTTCAATCATTTCTGGACGTTTTTCAATGGCAAAAATCAATGAATATTGTAAATGCACAAACAGTAATTTCTCCGCATTGCAAGGTGCAATTCTGAAATTTTTTGCTTTTTCCTGCTCCTCTTAGCATGATAAAGAAGATTCAAAGAGAGTGAGATGCCAGCTCCTTTCATTCAGTCAGTAGCTTCAAACATTTCTGGTATATGAATAACATGATGTTTTTCAATGGCAAAAATCAATGAATATTGTAAATGCACAAACAGTAATTTCTCCGCATTGCAAGGTGCAAGTCTGAAATTTTTTGCTTTTTTCTGCTCCTCTTAGCATGATAAAGAAGATTCAAAGAGAGTGAGATGCCAGCTCCTTTCATTCAGTCAGTAGCTTCAAACATTTCTGGTATATGAATAACATGATGTTTTTCAATGGCAAAAATCAATGAATATTGTAAATGCACAAACAGTAATTTCTCCGCATTGCAAGGTGCAAATCTGAAATTTTTTGCTTTTTCCTGCTCCTCTTAGCATGATAAAGAAGATTCAAAGAGAGTGAGATGCCAGCTACTTTCATTCAGTCAGTAGCTTCAATCATTTCTGGACGTTTTTCAATGGTAAAAATCAATGAATATTGTAAATGCACAAACAGTAATTTCTCCACATTGCAAGGTGCAATTCTGAAATTTTTTGCTTTTTCATGCTCCTCTTAGCATGATAAAGAAGATTCAAAGAGATTGAGATGCCAGCTCCTTTCATTCAGTCAGTAGCTTCAAACATTTCTGGTATATGAATAACATTATGTTTTTCAATGGCAAAAATCAATGAATATTGTAAATGCACAAACAGTAATTTCTCCGCATTGCAAGGTGCAATTCTGAAATTTTTTGCTTTTTCCTGCTCCTCTTAGCATGATAAAGAAGATTCAAAGAGAGTGAGATGCCAGCTCCTTTCATTCAGTCAGTAGCTTCAAACATTTCTGGTATATAAATAACATGATGTTTTTCAATGGCAAAAATCAATGAATATTGTAAATGCACAAACAGTAATTTCTCCGCATTGCAAGGTGCAAGTCTGAAATTTTTTGCTTTTTCCTGCTCCTCTTAGCATGATAAAGAAGATTCAAAGAGAGTGAGATGCCAGCTACTTTCATTCAGTCAGTAGCTTCAATCATTTCTGGATGTTTTTCAATGGCAAAAATCAATGAATATTGTAAATGCACAAACAGTAATTTCTCCGCATTGCAAGGTGCAATTCTGAAATTTTTTGCTTTTTCCTGCTCCTCTTAGCATGATAAAGAAGATTCAAAGAGAGTGAGATGCCAGCTCATTTCATTCAGTCAGTAGCTTCAATCATTTCTGGACGTTTTTCAATGGCAAAAATCAATGAATATTGTAAATGCACAAACAGTAATTTCTCCGCATTGCAAGGTGCAATTCTGAAATTTTTTGCTTTTTCCTGCTCCTCTTAGCATGATAAAGAAGATTCAAAGAGAGTGAGATGCCAGCTCCTTTCATTCAGTCAGTACCTTCAATCATTTCTGGACGTTTTTCAATGGCAAAAATCAATGAATATTGTAAATGCACAAACAGTAATTTCTCCGCATTGCAAGGTGCAATTCTGAAATTTTTTGCTTTTTCCCGCTCCTCTTAGCATGATAAAGAAGATTCAAAGAGATTGAGGTGCCAGCTCCTTTCATTCAGTCAGTAGCTTCAAACATTTCTGGTATATGAATAACATGTTTTTCAATGGCAAAAATCAATGAATATTGTAAATGCACAAACAGTAATTTCTCCGCATTGCAAGGTGCAATTCTGAAATTTTTTGCTTTTTCCTGCTCCTCTTAGCATGATCAAGAAGATTCAAAGAGAGTGAGATGCCAGCTCCTTTCATTCAGTCAGTAGCTTCAATCATTTCTGGACGTTTTTCAATGGCAAAAATCAATGAATATTGTAAATGCACAAACAGTAATTTCTCCGCATTGCAAGGTGCAATTCTGAAATTTTTTGCTTTTTCCTGCTCCTCTTAGCATGATAAAGAAGATTCAAAGAGAGTGAGATGCCAGCTCCTTTCATTCAGTCAGTAGCTTCAATCATTTCTGGACGTTTTTCAATGGCAAAAATCAATGAATATTGTAAATGCACAAACAGTAATTTCTCCGCATTGCAAGGTGCAATTCTGAAATTTTTTGCTTTTTCCTGCTCCTCTTAGCATGATAAAGAAGATTCAAAGAGAGTGAGATGCCAGCTCCTTTCATTCAGTCAGTAGCTTCAAACATTTCTGGTATATGAATAACATGTTGTTTTTCAATGGCAAAAATCAATGAATATTGTAAATGCACAAACAGTAATTTCTCCGCATTGCAAGGTGCAAGTCTGAAATTTTTTGCTTTTTCCTGCTCCTCTTAGCATGATAAAGAAGATTCAAAGAGAGTGAGATGCCAGCTACTTTCATTCAGTCAGTAGCTTCAATCATTTCTGGACGTTTTTCAATGGTAAAAATCAATGAATATTGTAAATGCACAAACAGTAATTTCTCCACATTGCAAGGTGCAATTCTAAAATTTTTTGCTTTTTCCTGCTCCTCTTAGCATGATAAAGAAGATTCAAAGAGAGTGAGATGCCAGCTCCTTTCATTCAGTCAGTAGCTTCAAACATTTCTGGTATATGAATAACATGATGTTTTTCAATGGCAAAAATCAATGAATATTGTAAATGCACAAACAGTAATTTCTCCGCATTGCAAGGTGCAATTCTGAAATTTTTTGCTTTTTCCTGCTCCTCTTAGCATGATTCAAAGAGAGTGAGATGCCAGCTCCTTTCATTCAGTCAGTAGCTTCAATCATTTCTGGACGTTTTTCAATGGCAAAAATCAATGAATATTGTAAATGCACAAACAGTAATTTCTCCGCATTGCAAGGTGCAATTCTGAAATGTTTTGCTTTTTCCTGCTCCTCTTAGCATGATAAAGAAGATTCAAAGAGAGTGAGATGTCAGCTCCTTTCATTCAGTCAGTAGCTTCAAACATTTCTGGTATATGAATAACATGATGTTTTTCAATGGCAAAAATCAATGAATATTGTAAATGCACAAACAGTAATTTCTCCGCATTGCAAGGTGCAATTCTGAAATTTTTTGCTTTTTCCTGCTCCTCTTAGCATGATAAAGAAGATTCAAAGAGAGTGAGATGCCAGCTCCTTTCATTCAGTCAGTAGCTTCAAACATTTCTGGTATATGAATAACATGATGTTTTTCAATGGCAAAAATCAATGAATATTGTAAATGCACAAACAGTAATTTCTCCGCATTGCAAGGTGCAAGTCTGAAATTTTTTGCTTTTTCCTGCTCCTCTTAGCATGATAAAGAAGATTCAAAGAGAGTGAGATGCCAGCTACTTTCATTCAGTCAGTAGCTTCAATCATTTCTGGACGTTTTTCAATGGTAAAAATCAATGAATATTGTAAATGCACAAACAGTAATTTCTCCACATTGCAAGGTGAAATTCTGAAGTTTTTTGCTTTTTCCTGCTCCTCTTAGCATGATAAAGAAGATTCAAAGAGATTGAGATGCCAGCTCCTTTCATTCAGTCAGTAGCTTCAAACATTTCTGGTATATGAATAACATGATGTTTTTCAATGGAAAAAATCAATGAATATTGTAAATGCACAAACAGTAATTTCTCCGCATTGCAAGGTGCAATTCTGAAATTTTTTGCTTTTTCCTGCTCCTCTTAGCATGATAAAGAAGATTCAAAGAGAGTGAGATGCCAGCTCCTTTCATTCAGTCAGTAGCTTCAAACATTTCTGGTATATGAATAACATGATGTTTTTCAATGGCAAAAATCAATGAATATTGTAAATGCACAAACAGTAATTTCTCCGCATTGCAAGGTGCAAGTCTGAAATTTTTTGCTTTTTCCTGCTCCTCTTAGCATGATAAAGAAGATTCAAAGAGAGTGAGATGCCAGCTACTTTCATTCAGTCAGTAGCTTCAATCATTTCTGGATGTTTTTCAATGGCAAAAATCAATGAATATTGTAAATGCACAAACAGTAATTTCTCCGCATTGCAAGGTGCAATTCTGAAATTTTTTGCTTTTTCCTGCTCCTCTTAGCATGATAAAGAAGATTCAAAGAGAGTGAGATGCCAGCTCCTTTCATTCAGTCAGTACCTTCAATCATTTCTGGACGTTTTTCAATGGCAAAAATCAATGAATATTGTAAATGCACAAACAGTAATTTCTCCGCATTGCAAGGTGCAATTCTGAAATTTTTTGCTTTTTCCCGCTCCTCTTAGCATGATAAAGAAGATTCAAAGAGATTGAGGTGCCAGCTCCTTTCATTCAGTCAGTAGCTTCAAACATTTCTGGTATATGAATAACATGTTTTTCAATGGCAAAAATCAATGAATATTGTAAATGCACAAACAGTAATTTCTCCGCATTGCAAGGTGCAATTCTGAAATTTTTTGCTTTTTCCTGCTCCTCTTAGCATGATAAAGAAGATTCAAAGAGAGTGAGATGCCAGCTCCTTTCATTCAGTCAGTAGCTTCAATCATTTCTGGACGTTTTTCAATGGCAAAAATCAATGAATATTGTAAATGCACAAACAGTAATTTCTCCGCATTGCAAGGTGCAATTCTGAAATTTTTTGCTTTTTCCTGCTCCTCTTAGCATGATAAAGAAGATTCAAAGAGAGTGAGATGCCAGCTCCTTTCATTCAGTCAGTAGCTTCAATCATTTCTGGACGTTTTTCAATGGCAAAAATCAATGAATATTGTAAATGCACAAACAGTAATTTCTCCGCATTGCAAGGTGCAATTCTGAAATTTTTTGCTTTTTCCTGCTCCTCTTAGCATGATAAAGAAGATTCAAAGAGAGTGAGATGCCAGCTCCTTTCATTCAGTCAGTAGCTTCAAACATTTCTGGTATATGAATAACATGATGTTTTTCAATGGCAAAAATCAATGAATATTGTAAATGCACAAACAGTAATTTCTCCGCATTGCAAGGTGCAAGTCTGAAATTTTTTGCTTTTTCCTGCTCCTCTTAGCATGATAAAGAAGATTCAAAGAGAGTGAGATGCCAGCTACTTTCATTCAGTCAGTAGCTTCAATCATTTCTGGACGTTTTTCAATGGTAAAAATCAATGAATATTGTAAATGCACAAACAGTAATTTCTCCACATTGCAAGGTGAAATTCTGAAGTTTTTTGCTTTTTCCTGCTCCTCTTAGCATGATAAAGAAGATTCAAAGAGATTGAGATGCCAGCTCCTTTCATTCAGTCAGTAGCTTCAAACATTTCTGGTATATGAATAACATGATGTTTTTCAATGGAAAAAATCAATGAATATTGTAAATGCACAAACAGTAATTTCTCCGCATTGCAAGGTGCAATTCTGAAATTTTTTGCTTTTTCCTGCTCCTCTTAGCATGATAAAGAAGATTCAAAGAGAGTGAGATGCCAGCTCCTTTCATTCAGTCAGTAGCTTCAAACATTTCTGGTATATGAATAACATGATGTTTTTCAATGGCAAAAATCAATGAATATTGTAAATGCACAAACAGTAATTTCTCCGCATTGCAAGGTGCAAGTCTGAAATTTTTTGCTTTTTCCTGCTCCTCTTAGCATGATAAAGAAGATTCAAAGAGAGTGAGATGCCAGCTACTTTCATTCAGTCAGTAGCTTCAATCATTTCTGGATGTTTTTCAATGGCAAAAATCAATGAATATTGTAAATGCACAAACAGTAATTTCTCCGCATTGCAAGGTGCAATTCTGAAATTTTTTGCTTTTTCCTGCTCCTCTTAGCATGATAAAGAAGATTCAAAGAGAGTGAGATGCCAGCTCCTTTCATTCAGTCAGTACCTTCAATCATTTCTGGACGTTTTTCAATGGCAAAAATCAATGAATATTGTAAATGCACAAACAGTAATTTCTCCGCATTGCAAGGTGCAATTCTGAAATTTTTTGCTTTTTCCCGCTCCTCTTAGCATGATAAAGAAGATTCAAAGAGATTGAGGTGCCAGCTCCTTTCATTCAGTCAGTAGCTTCAAACATTTCTGGTATATGAATAACATGTTTTTCAATGGCAAAAATCAATGAATATTGTAAATGCACAAACAGTAATTTCTCCGCATTGCAAGGTGCAATTCTGAAATTTTTTGCTTTTTCCTGCTCCTCTTAGCATGATAAAGAAGATTCAAAGAGAGTGAGATGCCAGCTCCTTTCATTCAGTCAGTAGCTTCAATCATTTCTGGACGTTTTTCAATGGCAAAAATCAATGAATATTGTAAATGCACAAACAGTAATTTCTCCGCATTGCAAGGTGCAATTCTGAAATTTTTTGCTTTTTCCTGCTCCTCTTAGCATGATAAAGAAGATTCAAAGAGAGTGAGATGCCAGCTCCTTTCATTCAGTCAGTAGCTTCAATCATTTCTGGACGTTTTTCAATGGCAAAAATCAATGAATATTGTAAATGCACAAACAGTAATTTCTCCGCATTGCAAGGTGCAATTCTGAAATTTTTTGCTTTTTCCTGCTCCTCTTAGCATGATAAAGAAGATTCAAAGAGAGTGAGATGCCAGCTCCTTTCATTCAGTCAGTAGCTTCAAACATTTCTGGTATATGAATAACATGTTGTTTTTCAATGGCAAAAATCAATGAATATTGTAAATGCACAAACAGTAATTTCTCCGCATTGCAAGGTGCAAGTCTGAAATTTTTTGCTTTTTCCTGCTCCTCTTAGCATGATAAAGAAGATTCAAAGAGAGTGAGATGCCAGCTACTTTCATTCAGTCAGTAGCTTCAATCATTTCTGGACGTTTTTCAATGGTAAAAATCAATGAATATTGTAAATGCACAAACAGTAATTTCTCCACATTGCAAGGTGCAATTCTAAAATTTTTTGCTTTTTCCTGCTCCTCTTAGCATGATAAAGAAGATTCAAAGAGAGTGAGATGCCAGCTCCTTTCATTCAGTCAGTAGCTTCAAACATTTCTGGTATATGAATAACATGATGTTTTTCAATGGCAAAAATCAATGAATATTGTAAATGCACAAACAGTAATTTCTCCGCATTGCAAGGTGCAATTCTGAAATTTTTTGCTTTTTCCTGCTCCTCTTAGCATGATTCAAAGAGAGTGAGATGCCAGCTCCTTTCATTCAGTCAGTAGCTTCAATCATTTCTGGACGTTTTTCAATGGCAAAAATCAATGAATATTGTAAATGCACAAACAGTAATTTCTCCGCATTGCAAGGTGCAATTCTGAAATTTTTTGCTTTTTCCTGCTCCTCTTAGCATGATAAAGAAGATTCAAAGAGAGTGAGATGTCAGCTCCTTTCATTCAGTCAGTAGCTTCAAACATTTCTGGTATATGAATAACATGATGTTTTTCAATGGCAAAAATCAATGAATATTGTAAATGCACAAACAGTAATTTCTCCGCATTGCAAGGTGCAATTCTGAAATTTTTTGCTTTTTCCTGCTCCTCTTAGCATGATAAAGAAGATTCAAAGAGAGTGAGATGCCAGCTCCTTTCATTCAGTCAGTAGCTTCAAACATTTCTGGTATATGAATAACATGATGTTTTTCAATGGCAAAAATCAATGAATATTGTAAATGCACAAACAGTAATTTCTCCGCATTGCAAGGTGCAAGTCTGAAATTTTTTGCTTTTTCCTGCTCCTCTTAGCATGGTAAAGAAGATTCAAAGAGAGTCAGATGCCAGCTACTTTCATTCAGTCAGTAGCTTCAATCATTTCTGGACGTTTTTCAATGGTAAAAATCAATGAATATTGTAAATGCACAAACAGTAATTTCTCCACATTGCAAGGTGCAATTCTGAAGTTTTTTGCTTTTTCCTGCTCCTCTTAGCATGATAAAGAAGATTCAAAGAGATTGAGATGCCAGCTCCTTTCATTCAGTCAGTAGCTTCAAACATTTCTGGTATATGAATAACATGATGTTTTTCAATGGAAAAAATCAATGAATATTGTAAATGCACAAACAGTAATTTCTCCGCATTGCAAGGTGCAATTCTGAAATTTTTTGCTTTTTCCTGCTCCTCTTAGCATGATAAAGAAGATTCAAAGAGAGTGAGATGCCAGCTCCTTTCATTCAGTCAGTAGCTTCAAACATTTCTGGTATATCAATAACATGATGTTTTTCAATGGCAAAAATCAATGAATATTGTAAATGCACAAACAGTAATTTCTCCGCATTGCAAGGTGCAAGTCTGAAATTTTTTGCTTTTTCCTGCTCCTCTTAGCATGATAAAGAAGATTCAAAGAGAGTGAGATGCCAGCTACTTTCATTCAGTCAGTAGCTTCAATCATTTCTGGACGTTTTTCAATGGTAAAAATCAATGAATATTGTAAATGCACAAACAGTAATTTCTCCACATTGCAAGGTGCAATTCTGAAATTTTTTGCTTTTTCCTGCTCCTCTTAGCATGATAAAGAAGATTCAAAGAGAGTGAGATGCCAGCTCCTTTCATTCAGTCAGTAGCTTCAAACATTTCTGGTATATGAATAACATGATGTTTTTCAATGGCAAAAATCAATGAATATTGTAAATGCACAAACAGTAATTTCTCCGCATTGCAAGGTGCAATTCTGAAATTTTTTGCTTTTTCCTGCTCCTCTTAGCATGATAAAGATTCAAAGAGAGTGAGATGCCAGCTCCTTTCATTCAGTCAGTAGCTTCAATCATTTCTGGACGTTTCTCAATGGCAAAAATCAATGAATATTGTAAATGCACAAACTGTAATTTCTCCGCATTGCAAGGTGCAATTCTGAAATTTTTTGCTTTTTCCTGCTCCTCTTAGCATGATAAAGAAGATTCAAAGAGAGTGAGATGCCAGCTCCTTTCATTCAGTCAGTAGCTTCAATCATTTCTGGACGTTTTTCAATGGCAAAAATCAATGAATTTTGTAAATGCACAAACAGTAATTTCTCCGCATTGCAAGGTGCAATTCTGAAATTTTTTGCTTTTTCCTGCTCCTCTTAGCATGATAAAGAAGATTCAAAGAGAGTGAGATGCCAGCTCCTTTCATTCAGTCAGTACCTTCAATCATTTCTGGACGTTTTTCAATGGCAAAAATCAATGAATATTGTAAATGCACAAACAGTAATTTCTCCGCATTGCAAGGTGCAATTCTGAAATTTTTTGCTTTTTCCCGCTCCTCTTAGCATGATAAAGAAGATTCAAAGAGAGTGAGGTGCCAGCTCCTTTCATTCAGTCAGTAGCTTCAAACATTTCTGGTATATGAATAACATGTTTTTCAATGGCAAAAATCAATGAATATTGTAAATGCACAAACAGTAATTTCTCCGCATTGCAAGGTGCAATTCTGAAATTTTTTGCTTTTTCCTGCTCCTCTTAGCATGATAAAGAAGATTCAAAGAGAGTGAGATGCCAGCTCCTTTCATTCAGTCAGTAGCTTCAATCATTTCTGGACGTTTTTCAATTGCAAAAATCAATGAATATTGTAAATGCACAAACAGTAATTTCTCCGCATTGCAAGGTGCAATTCTGAAATTTTTTGCTTTTTCCTGCTCCTCTTAGCATGATAAAGAAGATTCAAAGAGAGTGAGATGCCAGCTCCTTTCATTCAGTCAGTAGCTTCAATCATTTCTGGACGTTTTTCAATGGCAAAAATCAATGAATATTGTAAATGCACAAACAGTAATTTCTCCGCATTGCAAGGTGCAATTCTGAAATTTTTTGCTTTTTCCTGCTCCTCTTAGCATGATAAAGAAGATTCAAAGAGAGTGAGATGCCAGCTCCTTTCATTCAGTCAGTAGCTTCAAACATTTATGGTATATGAATAACATGATGTTTTTCAATGGCAAAAATCAATGAATATTGTAAATGCACAAACAGTAATTTCTCCGCATTGCAAGGTGCAAGTCTGAAATTTTTTGCTTTTTCCTGCTCGTCTTAGCATGATAAAGAAGATTCAAAGAGAGTGAGATGCCAGCTACTTTCATTCAGTCAGTAGCTTCAATCATTTCTGGACGTTTTTCAATGGTAAAAATCAATGAATATTGTAAATGCACAAACAGTAATTTCTCCACATTGCAAGGTGCAATTCTGAAATTTTTTGCTTTTTCCTGCTCCTCTTAGCATGATAAAGAAGATTCAAAGAGTGAGGTGCCAGCTCCTTTCATTCAGTCAGTAGCTTCAAACATTTCTGGTATATGAATAACATGTTTTTCAATGGCAAAAATCAATGAATATTGTAAATGCACAAACAGTAATTTCTCCGCATTGCAAGGTGCAATTCTGAAATTTTTTGCTTTTTCCTGCTCCTCTTAGCATGATAAAGAAGATTCAAAGAGAGTGAGATGCCAGCTCCTTTCATTCAGTCAGTAGCTTCAATAATTTCTGGACGTTTTTCAATGGCAAAAATCAATGAATATTGTAAATGCACAAACAGTAATTTCTCCGCATTGCAAGGTGCAATTCTGAAATTTTTTGCTTTTTCCTGCTCCTCTTAGCATGATAAAGAAGATTCAAAGAGAGTGAGATGCCAGCTCCTTTCATTCAGTCAGTAGCTTCAATCATTTCTGGACGTTTTTCAATGGCAAAAATCAATGAATATTGTAAATGCACAAACACTAATTTCTCCACATTGCAAGGTGCAATTCTGAAGTTTTTTGCTTTTTCCTGCTCCTCTTAGCATGATAAAGAAGATTCAAAGAGATTGAGATGCCAGCTCCTTTCATTCAGTCAGTAGCTTCAAACATTTCTGGTATATGAATAACATGATGTTTTTCAATGGAAAAAATCAATGAATATTGTAAATGCACAAACAGTAATTTCTCCGCATTGCAAGGTGCAATTCTGAAATTTTTTGCTTTTTCCTGCTCCTCTTAGCATGATAAAGAAGATTCAAAGAGAGTGAGATGCCAGCTCCTTTCATTCAGTCAGTAGCTTCAAACATTTCTGGTATATCAATAACATGATGTTTTTCAATGGCAAAAATCAATGAATATTGTAAATGCACAAACAGTAATTTCTCCGCATTGCAAGGTGCAAGTCTGAAATTTTTTGCTTTTTCCTGCTCCTCTTAGCATGATAAAGAAGATTCAAAGAGAGTGAGATGCCAGCTACTTTCATTCAGTCAGTAGCTTCAATCATTTCTGGACGTTTTTCAATGGTAAAAATCAATGAATATTGTAAATGCACAAACAGTAATTTCTCCACATTGCAAGGTGCAATTCTGAAATTTTTTGCTTTTTCCTGCTCCTCTTAGCATGATAAAGAAGATTCAAAGAGAGTGAGATGCCAGCTCCTTTCATTCAGTCAGTAGCTTCAAACATTTCTGGTATATGAATAACATGATGTTTTTCAATGGCAAAAATCAATGAATATTGTAAATGCACAAACAGTAATTTCTCCGCATTGCAAGGTGCAATTCTGAAATTTTTTGCTTTTTCCTGCTCCTCTTAGCATGATAAAGATTCAAAGAGAGTGAGATGCCAGCTCCTTTCATTCAGTCAGTAGCTTCAATCATTTCTGGACGTTTCTCAATGGCAAAAATCAATGAATATTGTAAATGCACAAACTGTAATTTCTCCGCATTGCAAGGTGCAATTCTGAAATTTTTTGCTTTTTCCTGCTCCTCTTAGCATGATAAAGAAGATTCAAAGAGAGTGAGATGCCAGCTCCTTTCATTCAGTCAGTAGCTTCAATCATTTCTGGACGTTTTTCAATGGCAAAAATCAATGAATTTTGTAAATGCACAAACAGTAATTTCTCCGCATTGCAAGGTGCAATTCTGAAATTTTTTGCTTTTTCCTGCTCCTCTTAGCATGATAAAGAAGATTCAAAGAGAGTGAGATGCCAGCTCCTTTCATTCAGTCAGTACCTTCAATCATTTCTGGACGTTTTTCAATGGCAAAAATCAATGAATATTGTAAATGCACAAACAGTAATTTCTCCGCATTGCAAGGTGCAATTCTGAAATTTTTTGCTTTTTCCCGCTCCTCTTAGCATGATAAAGAAGATTCAAAGAGAGTGAGGTGCCAGCTCCTTTCATTCAGTCAGTAGCTTCAAACATTTCTGGTATATGAATAACATGTTTTTCAATGGCAAAAATCAATGAATATTGTAAATGCACAAACAGTAATTTCTCCGCATTGCAAGGTGCAATTCTGAAATTTTTTGCTTTTTCCTGCTCCTCTTAGCATGATAAAGAAGATTCAAAGAGAGTGAGATGCCAGCTCCTTTCATTCAGTCAGTAGCTTCAATCATTTCTGGACGTTTTTCAATGGCAAAAATCAATGAATATTGTAAATGCACAAACAGTAATTTCTCCGCATTGCAAGGTGCAATTCTGAAATTTTTTGCTTTTTCCTGCTCCTCTTAGCATGATAAAGAAGATTCAAAGAGAGTGAGATGCCAGCTCCTTTCATTCAGTCAGTAGCTTCAATCATTTCTGGACGTTTTTCAATGGCAAAAATCAATGAATATTGTAAATGCACAAACAGTAATTTCTCCGCATTGCAAGGTGCAATTCTGAAATTTTTTGCTTTTTCCTGCTCCTCTTAGCATGATAAAGAAGATTCAAAGAGAGTGAGATGCCAGCTCCTTTCATTCAGTCAGTAGCTTCAAACATTTCTGGTATATGAATAACATGATGTTTTTCAATGGCAAAAATCAATGAATATTGTAAATGCACAAACAGTAATTTCTCCGCATTGCAAGGTGCAAGTCTGAAATTTTTTGCTTTTTCCTGCTCGTCTTAGCATGATAAAGAAGATTCAAAGAGAGTGAGATGCCAGCTACTTTCATTCAGTCAGTAGCTTCAATCATTTCTGGATGTTTTTCAATGGTAAAAATCAATGAATATTGTAAATGCACAAACAGTAATTTCTCCACATTGCAAGGTGCAATTCTGAAATTTTTTGCTTTTTCCTGCTCCTCTTAGCATGATAAAGAAGATTCAAAGAGTGAGGTGCCAGCTCCTTTCATTCAGTCAGTAGCTTCAAACATTTCTGGTATATGAATAACATGTTTTTCAATGGCAAAAATCAATGAATATTGTAAATGCACAAACAGTAATTTCTCCGCATTGCAAGGTGCAATTCTGAAATTTTTTGCTTTTTCCTGCTCCTCTTAGCATGATAAAGAAGATTCAAAGAGAGTGAGATGCCAGCTCCTTTCATTCAGTCAGTAGCTTCAATAATTTCTGGACGTTTTTCAATGGCAAAAATCAATGAATATTGTAAATGCACAAACAGTAATTTCTCCGCATTGCAAGGTGCAATTCTGAAATTTTTTGCTTTTTCCTGCTCCTCTTAGCATGATAAAGAAGATTCAAAGAGAGTGAGATGCCAGCTCCTTTCATTCAGTCAGTAGCTTCAATCATTTCTGGACGTTTTTCAATGGCAAAAATCAATGAATATTGTAAATGCACAAACAGTAATTTCTCCGCATTGCAAGGTGCAATTCTGAAATTTTTTGCTTTTTCCTGCTCCTCTTAGCATGATAAAGAAGATTCAAAGAGAGTGAGATGCCAGCTCCTTTCATTCAGTCAGTAGCTTCAAACATTTCTGGTATATGAATAACATGATGTTTTTCAATGGCAAAAATCAATGAATATTGTAAATGCACAAACAGTAATTTCTCCGCATTGCAAGGTGCAAGTCTGAAATTTTTTGCTTTTTCCTGCTCGTCTTAGCATGATAAAGAAGATTCAAAGAGAGTGAGATGCCAGCTACTTTCATTCAGTCAGTAGCTTCAATCATTTCTGGACGTTTTTCAATGGTAAAAATCAATGAATATTGTAAATGCACAAACAGTAATTTCTCAACATTGCAAGGTGCAATTCTGAAATTTTTTGCTTTTCCCTGCTCCTCTTAGCATGATAAAGAAGATTCAAAGAGAGTGAGATGCCAGCTCCTTTCATTCAGTCAGTAGCTTCAAACATTTCTGGTATATGAATAACATGATGTTTTTCAATGGCAAAAATCAATGAATATTGTAAAAGCACAAACAGTAATTTCTCCGCATTGCAAGGTGCAATTCTGAAATTTTTTGCTTTTTCCTGCTCCTCTTAGCATGATAAAGAAGATTCAAAGAGAGTGAGATGCCAGCTCCTTTCATTCAGTCAGTAGCTTCAAACATTTCTGGTATATGAATAACATGATGTTTTTCAATGGCAAAAATCAATGAATATTGTAAATGCACAAACAGTAATTTCTCCGCATTGCAAGGTGCAATTCTGAAATTTTTTGCTTTTTCCTGCTCCTCTTAGCATGATAAAGAAGATTCAAAGAGAGTGAGATGCCAGCTCCTTTCATTCAGTCAGTAGCTTCAATCAATTCTGGACGTTTTTCAATGGCAAAAATCAATGAATATTGTAAATGCACAAACAGTAATTTCTCCGCATTGCAAGGTGCAATTCTGAAATTTTTTGCTTTTTCCTGCTCCTCTTAGCATGATAAAGAAGATTCAAAGAGCGTGAGATGTCAGCTCCTTTCATTCAGTCAGTAGCTTCAAACATTTCTGGTATATGAATAACATGATGTTTTTCAATGGCAAAAATCAATGAATATTGTAAATGCACAAACAGTAATTTCTCCGCATTGCAAGGTGCAATTCTGAAATTTTTTGCTTTTTCCTGCTCCTCTTAGCATGATAAAGAAGATTCAAAGAGAGTGAGATGCCAGCTCCTTTCATTCAGTCAGTAGCTTCAATCATTTCTGGACGTTTTTCAATGGCAAAAATCAATGAATATTGTAAATGCACAAACAGTAATTTCTCCGCATTGCAAGGTGCAATTCTGAAATTTTTTGCTTTTTCCTGCTCCTCTTAGCATGATAAAGAAGATTCAAAGAGAGTGAGATGCCAGCTCCTTTCGTTCAGTCAGTAGCTTCAATCATTTCTGGACGTTTTTCAATGGCAAAAATCATTGAATATTATAAATGCACAAACAGTAATTTCTCCGCATTGCAAGGTGCAATTCTGAAATTTTTTACTTTTTCCTGCTCCTCTTAGCATGATAAAGAAGATTCAAAGAGAGTGAGATGCCAGCTCCTTTCATTCAGTCAGTAGCTTCAATCATTTCTGGTATATGAATAACATGATGTTTTTCAATGGCAAAAATCAATGAATATTGTAAATGCACAAACAGTAATTTCTCCGCATTGCAAGGTGCAATTCTGAAATTTTTTGCTTTTTCCTGCTCCTCTTAGCATGATAAACAAGATTCAAAGAGAGTGAGATGCCAGCTCCTTTCATTCAGTCAGTAGCTTCAATCATTTCTGGACGTTTTTCAATGGCAAAAATCAATGAATATTGTAAATGCACAAACAGTAATTTCTCCGCATTGCAAGGTGCAATTCTGAAATTTTTTGCTTTTTCCTGCTCCTCTTAGCATGATAAAGAAGATTCAAAGAGAGTGAGATGCCAGCTCCTTTCATTCAGTCAGTAGCTTCAAACATTTCTGGTATATGAATAATATGATGTTTTTCAATGGCAAAAATCAATGAATATTGTAAATGCACAAACAGTAATTTCTCCGCATTGCAAGGTGCAATTCTGAAATTTTTTGCTTTTTCCTGCTCCTCTTAGCATGATAAAGAAGATTCAAAGAGAGTGAGATGCCAGCTACTTTCATTCAGTCAGTAGCTTCAATCATTTCTGGACGTTTTTCAATGGCAAAAATCAATGAATATTGTAAATGCACAAACAGTAATTTCTCCGCATTGCAAGGTGCAATTCTGAAATTTTTTGCTTTTTCCTGCTCCTCTTAGCATGATAAACAAGATTCAAAGAGAGTGAGATGCCAGCTCCTTTCATTCAGTCAGTAGCTTCAATCATTTCTGGACGTTTTTCAATGGCAAAAATCAATGAATATTGTAAATGCACAAACAGTAATTTCTCCGCATTGCAAGGTGCAATTCTGAAATGTTTTGCTTTTTCCTGCTCCTCTTAGCATGATAAAGAAGATTCAAAGAGAGTGAGATGCCAGCTCCTTTCATTCAGTCAGTAGCTTCAATCATTTCTGGACGTTTTTCAATGGCAAAAATCAATGAATATTGTAAATGCACAAACAGTAATTTCTCCGCATTGCAAGGTGCAATTCTGAAATTTTTTGCTTTTTCCTGCTCCTCTTAGCATGATAAAGAAAATTCAAAGAGAGTGAGATGCCAGCTCCTTTCATTCAGTCAGTACCTTCAATCATTTCTGGACGTTTTTCAATGGCAAAAATCAATGAATATTGTAAATGCACAAACAGTAATTTCTCCGCATTGCAAGGTGCAATTCTGAAATTTTTTGCTTTTTCCCGCTCCTCTTAGCATGATAAAGAAGATTCAAAGAGAGTGAGGTGCCAGCTCCTTTCATTCAGTCAGTAGCTTCAAACATTTCTGGTATATGAATAACATGTTTTTCAATGGCAAAAATCAATGAATATTGTAAATGCACAAACAGTAATTTCTCCGCATTGCAAGGTGCAATTCTGAAATTTTTTGCTTTTTCCTGCTCCTCTTAGCATGATAAAGAAGATTCAAAGAGAGTGAGATGCCAGCTCCTTTCATTCAGTCAGTAGCTTCAATCATTTCTGGACGTTTTTCAATGGCAAAAATCAATGAATATTGTAAATGCACAAACAGTAATTTCTCCGCATTGCAAGGTGCAATTCTGAAATTTTTTGCTTTTTCCTGCTCCTCTTAGCATGATAAAGAAGATTCAAAGAGAGTGAGATGCCAGCTCCTTTCATTCAGTCAGTAGCTTCAATCATTTCTGGACGTTTTTCAATGGCAAAAATCAATGAATATTGTAAATGCACAAACAGTAATTTCTCCGCATTGCAAGGTGCAATTCTGAAATTTTTTGCTTTTTCCTGCTCCTCTTAGCATGATAAAGAAGATTCAAAGAGAGTGAGATGCCAGCTCCTTTCATTCAGTCAGTAGCTTCAAACATTTCTGGTATATGAATAACATGATGTTTTTCAATGGCAAAAATCAATGAATATTGTAAATGCACAAACAGTAATTTCTCCGCATTGCAAGGTGCAAGTCTGAAATTTTTTGCTTTTTCCTGCTCGTCTTAGCATGATAAAGAAGATTCAAAGAGAGTGAGATGCCAGCTACTTTCATTCAGTCAGTAGCTTCAATCATTTCTGGACGTTTTTCAATGGTAAAAATCAATGAATATTGTAAATGCACAAACAGTAATTTCTCCACATTGCAAGGTGCAATTCTGAAATTTTTTGCTTTTTCCTGCTCCTCTTAGCATGATAAAGAAGATTCAAAGAGTGAGGTGCCAGCTCCTTTCATTCAGTCAGTAGCTTCAAACATTTCTGGTATATGAATAACATGTTTTTCAATGGCAAAAATCAATGAATATTGTAAATGCACAAACAGTAATTTCTCCGCATTGCAAGGTGCAATTCTGAAATTTTTTGCTTTTTCCTGCTCCTCTTAGCATGATAAAGAAGATTCAAAGAGAGTGAGATGCCAGCTCCTTTCATTCAGTCAGTAGCTTCAATAATTTCTGGACGTTTTTCAATGGCAAAAATCAATGAATATTGTAAATGCACAAACAGTAATTTCTCCGCATTGCAAGGTGCAATTCTGAAATTTTTTGCTTTTTCCTGCTCCTCTTAGCATGATAAAGAAGATTCAAAGAGAGTGAGATGCCAGCTCCTTTCATTCAGTCAGTAGCTTCAATCATTTCTGGACGTTTTTCAATGGCAAAAATCAATGAATATTGTAAATGCACAAACAGTAATTTCTCCACATTGCAAGGTGCAATTCTGAAGTTTTTTGCTTTTTCCTGCTCCTCTTAGCATGATAAAGAAGATTCAAAGAGATTGAGATGCCAGCTCCTTTCATTCAGTCAGTAGCTTCAAACATTTCTGGTATATGAATAACATGATGTTTTTCAATGGAAAAAATCAATGAATATTGTAAATGCACAAACAGTAATTTCTCCGCATTGCAAGGTGCAATTCTGAAATTTTTTGCTTTTTCCTGCTCCTCTTAGCATGATAAAGAAGATTCAAAGAGAGTGAGATGCCAGCTCCTTTCATTCAGTCAGTAGCTTCAAACATTTCTGGTATATCAATAACATGATGTTTTTCAATGGCAAAAATCAATGAATATTGTAAATGCACAAACAGTAATTTCTCCGCATTGCAAGGTGCAAGTCTGAAATTTTTTGCTTTTTCCTGCTCCTCTTAGCATGATAAAGAAGATTCAAAGAGAGTGAGATGCCAGCTACTTTCATTCAGTCAGTAGCTTCAATCATTTCTGGACGTTTTTCAATGGTAAAAATCAATGAATATTGTAAATGCACAAACAGTAATTTCTCCACATTGCAAGGTGCAATTCTGAAATTTTTTGCTTTTTCCTGCTCCTCTTAGCATGATAAAGAAGATTCAAAGAGAGTGAGATGCCAGCTCCTTTCATTCAGTCAGTAGCTTCAAACATTTCTGGTATATGAATAACATGATGTTTTTCAATGGCAAAAATCAATGAATATTGTAAATGCACAAACAGTAATTTCTCCGCATTGCAAGGTGCAATTCTGAAATTTTTTGCTTTTTCCTGCTCCTCTTAGCATGATAAAGATTCAAAGAGAGTGAGATGCCAGCTCCTTTCATTCAGTCGGTAGCTTCAATCATTTCTGGACGTTTCTCAATGGCAAAAATCAATGAATATTGTAAATGCACAAACTGTAATTTCTCCGCATTGCAAGGTGCAATTCTGAAATTTTTTGCTTTTTCCTGCTCCTCTTAGCATGATAAAGAAGATTCAAAGAGAGTGAGATGCCAGCTCCTTTCATTCAGTCAGTAGCTTCAATCATTTCTGGACGTTTTTCAATGGCAAAAATCAATGAATTTTGTAAATGCACAAACAGTAATTTCTCCGCATTGCAAGGTGCAATTCTGAATTTTTTTGCTTTTTCCTGCTCCTCTTAGCATGATAAAGAAGATTCAAAGAGAGTGAGATGCCAGCTCCTTTCATTCAGTCAGTACCTTCAATCATTTCTGGACGTTTTTCAATGGCAAAAATCAATGAATATTGTAAATGCACAAACAGTAATTTCTCCGCATTGCAAGGTGCAATTCTGAAATTTTTTGCTTTTTCCCGCTCCTCTTAGCATGATAAAGAAGATTCAAAGAGAGTGAGGTGCCAGCTCCTTTCATTCAGTCAGTAGCTTCAAACATTTCTGGTATATGAATAACATGTTTTTCAATGGCAAAAATCAATGAATATTGTAAATGCACAAACAGTAATTTCTCCGCATTGCAAGGTGCAATTCTGAAATTTTTTGCTTTTTCCTGCTCCTCTTAGCATGATAAAGAAGATTCAAAGAGAGTGAGATGCCAGCTCCTTTCATTCAGTCAGTAGCTTCAATAATTTCTGGACGTTTTTCAATGGCAAAAATCAATGAATATTGTAAATGCACAAACAGTAATTTCTCCGCATTGCAAGGTGCAATTCTGAAATTTTTTGCTTTTTCCTGCTCCTCTTAGCATGATAAAGAAGATTCAAAGAGAGTGAGATGCCAGCTCCTTTCATTCAGTCAGTAGCTTCAATCATTTCTGGACGTTTTTCAATGGCAAAAATCAATGAATATTGTAAATGCACAAACAGTAATTTCTCCGCATTGCAAGGTGCAATTCTGAAATTTTTTGCTTTTTCCTGCTCCTCTTAGCATGATAAAGAAGATTCAAAGAGAGTGAGATGCCAGCTCCTTTCATTCAGTCAGTAGCTTCAAACATTTCTGGTATATGAATAACATGATGTTTTTCAATGGCAAAAATCAATGAATATTGTAAATGCACAAACAGTAATTTCTCCGCATTGCAAGGTGCAAGTCTGAAATTTTTTGCTTTTTCCTGCTCGTCTTAGCATGATAAAGAAGATTCAAAGAGAGTGAGATGCCAGCTACTTTCATTCAGTCAGTAGCTTCAATCATTTCTGGACGTTTTTCAATGGTAAAAATCAATGAATATTGTAAATGCACAAACAGTAATTTCTCAACATTGCAAGGTGCAATTCTGAAATTTTTTGCTTTTCCCTGCTCCTCTTAGCATGATAAAGAAGATTCAAAGAGAGTGAGATGCCAGCTCCTTTCATTCAGTCAGTAGCTTCAAACATTTCTGGTATATGAATAACATGATGTTTTTCAATGGCAAAAATCAATGAATATTGTAAAAGCACAAACAGTAATTTCTCCGCATTGCAAGGTGCAATTCTGAAATTTTTTGCTTTTTCCTGCTCCTCTTAGCATGATAAAGAAGATTCAAAGAGAGTGAGATGCCAGCTCCTTTCATTCAGTCAGTAGCTTCAAACATTTCTGGTATATGAATAACATGATGTTTTTCAATGGCAAAAATCAATGAATATTGTAAATGCACAAACAGTAATTTCTCCGCATTGCAAGGTGCAATTCTGAAATTTTTTGCTTTTTCCTGCTCCTCTTAGCATGATAAAGAAGATTCAAAGAGAGTGAGATGCCAGCTCCTTTCATTCAGTCAGTAGCTTCAATCAATTCTGGACGTTTTTCAATGGCAAAAATCAATGAATATTGTAAATGCACAAACAGTAATTTCTCCGCATTGCAAGGTGCAATTCTGAAATTTTTTGCTTTTTCCTGCTCCTCTTAGCATGATAAAGAAGATTCAAAGAGCGTGAGATGTCAGCTCCTTTCATTCAGTCAGTAGCTTCAAACATTTCTGGTATATGAATAACATGATGTTTTTCAATGGCAAAAATCAATGAATATTGTAAATGCACAAACAGTAATTTCTCCGCATTGCAAGGTGCAATTCTGAAATTTTTTGCTTTTTCCTGCTCCTCTTAGCATGATAAAGAAGATTCAAAGAGAGTGAGATGCCAGCTCCTTTCATTCAGTCAGTAGCTTCAATCATTTCTGGACGTTTTTCAATGGCAAAAATCAATGAATATTGTAAATGCACAAACAGTAATTTCTCCGCATTGCAAGGTGCAATTCTGAAATTTTTTGCTTTTTCCTGCTCCTCTTAGCATGATAAAGAAGATTCAAAGAGAGTGAGATGCCAGCTCCTTTCGTTCAGTCAGTAGCTTCAATCATTTCTGGACGTTTTTCAATGGCAAAAATCATTGAATATTATAAATGCACAAACAGTAATTTCTCCGCATTGCAAGGTGCAATTCTGAAATTTTTTACTTTTTCCTGCTCCTCTTAGCATGATAAAGAAGATTCAAAGAGAGTGAGATGCCAGCTCCTTTCATTCAGTCAGTAGCTTCAATCATTTCTGGTATATGAATAACATGATGTTTTTCAATGGCAAAAATCAATGAATATTGTAAATGCACAAACAGTAATTTCTCCGCATTGCAAGGTGCAATTCTGAAATTTTTTGCTTTTTCCTGCTCCTCTTAGCATGATAAACAAGATTCAAAGAGAGTGAGATGCCAGCTCCTTTCATTCAGTCAGTAGCTTCAATCATTTCTGGACGTTTTTCAATGGCAAAAATCAATGAATATTGTAAATGCACAAACAGTAATTTCTCCGCATTGCAAGGTGCAATTCTGAAATTTTTTGCTTTTTCCTGCTCCTCTTAGCATGATAAAGAAGATTCAAAGAGAGTGAGATGCCAGCTCCTTTCATTCAGTCAGTAGCTTCAAACATTTCTGGTATATGAATAATATGATGTTTTTCAATGGCAAAAATCAATGAATATTGTAAATGCACAAACAGTAATTTCTCCGCATTGCAAGGTGCAATTCTGAAATTTTTTGCTTTTTCCTGCTCCTCTTAGCATGATAAAGAAGATTCAAAGAGAGTGAGATGCCAGCTACTTTCATTCAGTCAGTAGCTTCAATCATTTCTGGACGTTTTTCAATGGCAAAAATCAATGAATATTGTAAATGCACAAACAGTAATTTCTCCGCATTGCAAGGTGCAATTCTGAAATTTTTTGCTTTTTCCTGCTCCTCTTAGCATGATAAACAAGATTCAAAGAGAGTGAGATGCCAGCTCCTTTCATTCAGTCAGTAGCTTCAATCATTTCTGGACGTTTTTCAATGGCAAAAATCAATGAATATTGTAAATGCACAAACAGTAATTTCTCCGCATTGCAAGGTGCAATTCTGAAATGTTTTGCTTTTTCCTGCTCCTCTTAGCATGATAAAGAAGATTCAAAGAGAGTGAGATGCCAGCTCCTTTCATTCAGTCAGTAGCTTCAATCATTTCTGGACGTTTTTCAATGGCAAAAATCAATGAATATTGTAAATGCACAAACAGTAATTTCTCCGCATTGCAAGGTGCAATTCTGAAATTTTTTGCTTTTTCCTGCTCCTCTTAGCATGATAAAGAAGATTCAAAGAGAGTGAGATGCCAGCTCCTTTCATTCAGTCAGTAGCTTCAAACATTTCTGGTATATGAATAACATGATGTTTTTCAATGGCAAAAATCAATGAATATTGTAAATGCACAAACAGTAATTTCTCCGCATTGCAAGGTGCAATTCTGAAATTTTTTGCTTTTTCCTGCTCCTCTTAGCATGATAAAGAAGATTCAAAGAGAGTGAGATGCCAGCTCCTTTCATTCAGTCAGTAGCTTCAAACATTTCTGGTATATGAATAACATGATGTTTTTCAATGGCAAAAATCAATGAATATTGTAAATGCACAAACAGTAATTTCTCCGCATTGCAAGGTGCAATTCTGAAATTTTTTGCTTTTTCCTGCTCCTCTTAGCATGATAAAGAAGATTCAAAGAGAGTGAGATGCCAGCTCCTTTCATTCAGTCAGTAGCTTCAATCATTTCTGGACGTTTTTCAATGGCAAAAATCAATGAATATTGTAAATGCACAAACAGTAATTTCTCCGCATTGCAAGGTGCAATTCTGAAATTTTTTGCTTTTTCCTGCTCCTCTTAGCATGATAAAGAAGATTCAAAGAGCGTGAGATGTCAGCTCCTTTCATTCAGTCAGTAGCTTCAAACATTTCTGGTATATGAATAACATGATGTTTTTCAATGGCAAAAATCAATGAATATTGTAAATGCACAAACAGTAATTTCTCCGCATTGCAAGGTGCAATTCTGAAATTTTTTGCTTTTTCCTGCTCCTCTTAGCATGATAAAGAAGATTCAAAGAGAGTGAGATGCCAGCTCCTTTCATTCAGTCAGTAGCTTCAATCATTTCTGGACGTTTTTCAATGGCAAAAATCAATGAATATTGTAAATGCACAAACAGTAATTTCTCCGCATTGCAAGGTGCAATTCTGAAATTTTTTGCTTTTTCCTGCTCCTCTTAGCATGATAAAGAAGATTCAAAGAGAGTGAGATGCCAGCTCCTTTCATTCAGTCAGTAGCTTCAAACATTTCTGGTATATGAATAACATGATGTTTTTCAATGGCAAAAATCAATGAATATTGTAAATGCACAAACAGTAATTTCTCCGCATTGCAAGGTGCAATTCTGAAATTTTTTGCTTTTTCCTGCTCCTCTTAGCATGATAAAGAAGATTCAAAGAGAGTGAGATGCCAGCTCCTTTCATTCAGTCAGTAGCTTCAATCATTTCTGGACGTTTTTCAATGGCAAAAATCAATGAATATTGTAAATGCACAAACAGTAATTTCTCCGCATTGCAAGGTGCAATTCTGAAATGTTTTGCTTTTTCCTGCTCCTCTTAGCATGATAAAGAAGATTCAAAGAGCGTGAGATGTCAGCTCCTTTCATTCAGTCAGTAGCTTCAAACATTTCTGGTATATGAATAACATGATGTTTTTCAAAGGCAAAAATCAATGAATATTGTAAATGCACAAACAGTAATTTCTCCGCATTGCAAGGTGCAATTCTGAAATTATTTGCTTTTTCCTGCTCCTCTTAGCATGATAAAGAAGATTCAAAGAGAGTGAGATGCCAGCTCCTTTCATTCAGTCAGTAGCTTCAATCATTTCTGGACGTTTTTCAATGGCAAAAATCAATGAATATTGTAAATGCACAAACAGTAATTTCTCCGCATTGCAAGGTGCAATTCTGAAATTTTTTGCTTTTTCCTGCTCCTCTTAGCATGATAAAGAAGATTCAAAGAGAGTGAGATGCCAGCTCCTTTCGTTCAGTCAGTAGCTTCAATCATTTCTGGACGTTTTTCAATGGCAAAAATCATTGAATATTATAAATGCACAAACAGTAATTTCTCCGCATTGCAAGGTGCAATTCTGAAATTTTTTACTTTTTCCTGCTCCTCTTAGCATGATAAAGAAGATTCAAAGAGAGTGAGATGCCAGCTCCTTTCATTCAGTCAGTAGCTTCAATCATTTCTGGTATATGAATAACATGATGTTTTTCAATGGCAAAAATCAATGAATATTGTAAATGCACAAACAGTAATTTCTCCGCATTGCAAGGTGCAATTCTGAAATTTTTTGCTTTTTCCTGCTCCTCTTAGCATGATAAACAAGATTCAAAGAGAGTGAGATGCCAGCTCCTTTCATTCAGTCAGTAGCTTCAATCATTTCTGGACGTTTTTCAATGGCAAAAATCAATGAATATTGTAAATGCACAAACAGTAATTTCTCCGCATTGCAAGGTGCAATTCTGAAATTTTTTGCTTTTTCCTGCTCCTCTTAGCATGATAAAGAAGATTCAAAGAGAGTGAGATGCCAGCTCCTTTCATTCAGTCAGTAGCTTCAAACATTTCTGGTATATGAATAACATGATGTTTTTCAATGGCAAAAATCAATGAATATTGTAAATGCACAAACAGTAATTTCTCCGCATTGCAAGGTGCAATTCTGAAATTTTTTGCTTTTTCCTGCTCCTCTTAGCATGATAAAGAAGATTCAAAGAGAGTGAGATGCCAGCTCCTTTCATTCAGTCAGTAGCTTCAATCATTTCTGGACGTTTTTCAATGGCAAAAATCAATGAATATTGTAAATGCACAAACAGTAATTTCTCCGCATTGCAAGGTGCAATTCTGAAATTTTTTGCTTTTTCCTGCTCCTCTTAGCATGATAAAGAAGATTCAAAGAGAGTGAGATGCCAGCTCCTTTCATTCAGTCAGTAGCTTCAATCATTTCTGGACGTTTTTCAATGGCAAAAATCAATGAATATTGTAAATGCACAAACAGTAATTTCTCCGCATTGCAAGGTGCAATTCTGAAATTTTTTGCTTTTTCCTGCTCCTCTTAGCATGATAAAGAAGATTCAAAGAGAGTGAGATGCCAGCTCCTTTCATTCAGTCAGTAGCTTCAAACATTTCTGGTATATGAATAACATGATGTTTTTCAATGGCAAAAATCAATGAATATTGTAAATGCACAAACAGTAATTTCTCCGCATTGCAAGGTGCAAGTCTGAAATTTTGTGCTTTTTCCTGCTCCTCTTAGTATGATAAAGAAGATTCAAAGAGAGTGAGATGCCAGCTACTTTCATTCAGTCAGTAGCTTCAATCATTTCTGGACGTTTTTCAATGGTAAAAATCAATGAATATTGTAAATGCACAAACAGTAATTTCTCCACATTGCAAGGTGCAATTCTGAAATTTTTTGCTTTTTCCTGCTCCTCTTAGCATGATAATGAAGATTCAAAGAGAGTGAGATGCCAGCTCCTTTCATTCAGTCAGTAGCTTCAAACATTTCTGGTATATGAATAACATGATGTTTTTCAATGGCAAAAATCAATGAATATTGTAAATGCACAAACAGTAATTTCTCCGCATTGCAAGGTGCAATTCTGAAATTTTTTGCTTTTTCCTGCTCCTCTTAGCATGATAAAGAAGATTCAAAGAGAGTGAGATGCCAGCTCCTTTCATTCAGTCAGTAGCTTCAATCATTTCTGGATGTTTTTCAATGGCAAAAATCAATGAATATTGTAAATGCACAAACAGTAATTTCTCCGCATTGCAAGGTGCAATTCTGAAATTTTTTGCTTTTTCCTGCTCCTCTTAGCATGATAAAGAAGATTCAAAGAGAGTGAGATGCCAGCTCCTTTCATTCAGTCAGTACTTTCAATCATTTCTGGACGTTTTTCAATGGCAAAAATCAATGAATATTGTAAATGCACAAACAGTAATTTCTCCGCATTGCAAGGTGCAATTCTGAATTTTTTTGCTTTTTCCCGCTCCTCTTAGCATGATAAAGAAGATTCAAAGAGAGTGAGGTGCCAGCTCCTTTCATTCAGTCAGTAGCTTCAAACATTTCTGGTATATGAATAACATGTTTTTCAATGGCAAAAATCAATGAATATTGTAAATGCACAAACAGTAATTTCTCCGCATTGCAAGGTGCAATTCTGAAATTTTTTGCTTTTTCCTGCTCCTCTTAGCATGATAATGAAGATTCAAAGAGAGTGAGATGCCAGCTCCTTTCATTCAGTCAGTAGCTTCAAACATTTCTGGTATATGAATAACATGATGTTTTTCAATGGCAAAAATCAATGAATATTGTAAATGCACAAACAGTAATTTCTCCGCATTGCAAGGTGCAATTCTGAAATTTTTTGCTTTTTCCTGCTCCTCTTAGCATGATAAAGAAGATTCAAAGAGAGTGAGATGCCAGCTCCTTTCATTCAGTCAGTAGCTTCAATCATTTCTGGATGTTTTTCAATGGCAAAAATCAATGAATATTGTAAATGCACAAACTGTAATTTCTCCGCATTGCAAGGTGCAATTCTGAAATTTTTTACTTTTTCCTGCTCCTCTTAGCATGATAAAGAAGATTCAAAGAGAGTGAGATGCCAGCTCCTTTCATTCAGTCAGTAGCTTCAATCATTTCTGGACGTTTTTCAATGGCAAAAATCAATGAATATTGTAAATGCACAAACAGTAATTTCTCCGCATTGCAAGGTGCAATTCTGAAATTTTTTGCTTTTTCCTGCTCCTCTTAGCATGATAAAGAAGATTCAAAGAGAGTGAGATGCCAGCTCCTTTCATTCAGTCAGTACTTTCAATCATTTCTGGACGTTTTTCAATGGCAAAAATCAATGAATATTGTAAATGCACAAACAGTAATTTCTCCGCATTGCAAGGTGCAATTCTGAATTTTTTTGCTTTTTCCCGCTCCTCTTAGCATGATAAAGAAGATTCAAAGAGAGTGAGGTGCCAGCTCCTTTCATTCAGTCAGTAGCTTCAATCATTTCTGGACGTTTTTCAATGGTAAAAATCAATGAATATTGTAAATGCACAAACAGTAATTTCTCCACATTGCAAGGTGCAATTCTGAAATTTTTTGCTTTTCCCTGCTCCTCTTAGCATGATAAAGAAGATTCAAAGAGAGTGAGATGCCAGCTCCTTTCATTCAGTCAGTAGCTTCAAACATTTCTGGTATATGAATAACATGATGTTTTTCAATGGCAAAAATCAATGAATATTGTAAATGCACAAACAGTAATTTCTCCGCATTGCAAGGTGCAATTCTGAAATTTTTTGCTTTTTCCTGCTCCTCTTAGCATGATAAAGAAGATTCAAAGAGAGTGAGATGCCAGCTCCTTTCATTCAGTCAGTAGCTTCAAACATTTCTGGTATATGAATAACATGATGTTTTTCAATGGCAAAAATCAATGAATATTGTAAATGCACAAACAGTAATTTCTCCGCATTGCAAGGTGCAATTCTGAAATTTTTTGCTTTTTCCTGCTCCTCTTAGCATGATAAAGAAGATTCAAAGAGAGTGAGATGCCAGCTCCTTTCATTCAGTCAGTAGCTTCAATCAATTCTGGACGTTTTTCAATGGCAAAAATCAATGAATATTGTAAATGCACAAACAGTAATTTCTCCGCATTGCAAGGTGCAATTCTGAAATTTTTTGCTTTTTCCTGCTCCTCTTAGCATGATAAAGAAGATTCAAAGAGCGTGAGATGTCAGCTCCTTTCATTCAGTCAGTAGCTTCAAACATTTCTGGTATATGAATAACATGATGTTTTTCAATGGCAAAAATCAATGAATATTGTAAATGCACAAACAGTAATTTCTCCGCATTGCAAGGTGCAATTCTGAAATTTTTTGCTTTTTCCTGCTCCTCTTAGCATGATAAAGAAGATTCAAAGAGAGTGAGATGCCAGCTCCTTTCATTCAGTCAGTAGCTTCAATCATTTCTGGACGTTTTTCAATGGCAAAAATCAATGAATATTGTAAATGCACAAACAGTAATTTCTCCGCATTGCAAGGTGCAATTCTGAAATTTTTTGCTTTTTCCTGCTCCTCTTAGCATGATAAAGAAGATTCAAAGAGAGTGAGATGCCAGCTCCTTTCGTTCAGTCAGTAGCTTCAATCATTTCTGGACGTTTTTCAATGGCAAAAATCATTGAATATTATAAATGCACAAACAGTAATTTCTCCGCATTGCAAGGTGCAATTCTGAAATTTTTTACTTTTTCCTGCTCCTCTTAGCATGATAAAGAAGATTCAAAGAGAGTGAGATGCCAGCTCCTTTCATTCAGTCAGTAGCTTCAATCATTTCTGGTATATGAATAACATGATGTTTTTCAATGGCAAAAATCAATGAATATTGTAAATGCACAAACAGTAATTTCTCCGCATTGCAAGGTGCAATTCTGAAATTTTTTGCTTTTTCCTGCTCCTCTTAGCATGATAAACAAGATTCAAAGAGAGTGAGATGCCAGCTCCTTTCATTCAGTCAGTAGCTTCAATCATTTCTGGACGTTTTTCAATGGCAAAAATCAATGAATATTGTAAATGCACAAACAGTAATTTCTCCGCATTGCAAGGTGCAATTCTGAAATTTTTTGCTTTTTCCTGCTCCTCTTAGCATGATAAAGAAGATTCAAAGAGAGTGAGATGCCAGCTCCTTTCATTCAGTCAGTAGCTTCAAACATTTCTGGTATATGAATAACATGATGTTTTTCAATGGCAAAAATCAATGAATATTGTAAATGCACAAACAGTAATTTCTCCGCATTGCAAGGTGCAATTCTGAAATTTTTTGCTTTTTCCTGCTCCTCTTAGCATGATAAAGAAGATTCAAAGAGAGTGAGATGCCAGCTCCTTTCATTCACTCAGTAGCTTCAATCATTTCTGGACGTTTTTCAATGGCAAAAATCAATGAATATTGTAAATGCACAAACAGTAATTTCTCCGCATTGCAAGGTGCAATTCTGAAATTTTTTGCTTTTTCCTGCTCCTCTTAGCATGATAAAGAAGATTCAAAGAGAGTGAGATGCCAGCTCCTTTCATTCAGTCAGTAGCTTCAATCATTTCTGGACGTTTTTCAATGGCAAAAATCAATGAATATTGTAAATGCACAAACAGTAATTTCTCCGCATTGCAAGGTGCAATTCTGAAATGTTTTGCTTTTTCCTGCTCCTCTTAGCATGATAAAGAAGATTCAAAGAGAGTGAGATGCCAGCTCCTTTCATTCAGTCAGTAGCTTCAATCATTTCTGGACGTTTTTCAATGGCAAAAATCAATGAATATTGTAAATGCACAAACAGTAATTTCTCCGCATTGCAAGGTGCAATTCTGAAATTTTTTGCATTTTCCTGCTCCTCTTAGCATGATAAAGAAGATTCAAAGAGAGTGAGATGCCAGCTCCTTTCATTCAGTCAGTAGCTTCAAACATTTCTGGTATATGAATAACATGATATTTTTCAATGGCAAAAATCAATGAATATTGTAAATGCACAAACAGTAATTTCTCCGCATTGCAAGGTGCAATTCTGAAATTTTTTGCTTTTTCCTGCTCCTCTTAGCATGATAAAGAAGATTCAAAGAGAGTGAGATGCCAGCTCCTTTCATTCAGTCAGTAGCTTCAAACATTTCTGGTATATGAATAACATGATGTTTTTCAATGGCAAAAATCAATGAATATTGTAAATGCACAAACAGTAATTTCTCCGCATTGCAAGGTGCAATTCTGAAATTTTTTGCTTTTTCCTGCTCCTCTTAGCATGATAAAGAAGATTCAAAGAGAGTGAGATGCCAGCTCCTTTCATTCAGTCAGTAGCTTCAATCATTTCTGGACGTTTTTCAATGGCAAAAATCAATGAATATTGTAAATGCACAAACAGTAATTTCTCCGCATTGCAAGGTGCAATTCTGAAATTTTTTGCTTTTTCCTGCTCCTCTTAGCATGATAAAGAAGCTTCAAAGAGCGTGAGATGTCAGCTCCTTTCATTCAGTCAGTAGCTTCAAACATTTCTGGTATATGAATAACATGATGTTTTTCAATGGCAAAAATCAATGAATATTGTAAATGCACAAACAGTAATTTCTCCGCATTGCAAGGTGCAATTCTGAAATTTTTTGCTTTTTCCTGCTCCTCTTAGCATGATAAAGAAGATTCAAAGAGAGTGAGATGCCAGCTCCTTTCATTCAGTCAGTAGCTTCAATCATTTCTGGACGTTTTTCAATGGCAAAAATCAATGAATATTGTAAATGCACAAACAGTAATTTCTCCGCATTGCAAGGTGCAATTCTGAAATTTTTTGCTTTTTCCTGCTCCTCTTAGCATGATAAAGAAGATTCAAAGAGAGTGAGATGCCAGCTCCTTTCATTCAGTCAGTAGCTTCAAACATTTCTGGTATATGAATAACATGATGTTTTTCAATGGCAAAAATCAATGAATATTGTAAATGCACAAACAGTAATTTCTCCGCATTGCAAGGTGCAATTCTGAAATTTTTTGCTTTTTCCTGCTCCTCTTAGCATGATAAAGAAGATTCAAAGAGAGTGAGATGCCAGCTCCTTTCATTCAGTCAGTAGCTTCAATCATTTCTGGACGTTTTTCAATGGCAAAAATCAATGAATATTGTAAATGCACAAACAGTAATTTCTCCGCATTGCAAGGTGCAATTCTGAAATTTTTTGCTTTTTCCTGCTCCTCTTAGCATGATAAAGAAGATTCAAAGAGAGTGAGATGCCAGCTCCTTTCATTCAGTCAGTACCTTCAATCATTTCTGGACGTTTTTCAATGGCAAAAATCAATGAATATTGTAAATGCACAAACAGTAATTTCTCCGCATTGCAAGGTGCAATTCTGAAATTTTTTGCTTTTTCCCGCTCCTCTTAGCATGATAAAGAAGATTCAAAGAGAGTGAGGTGCCAGCTCCTTTCATTCAGTCAGTAGCTTCAAACATTTCTGGTATATGAATAACATGTTTTTCAATGGCAAAAATCAATGAATATTGTAAATGCACAAACAGTAATTTCTCCGCATTGCAAGGTGCAATTCTGAAATTTTTTGCTTTTTCCTGCTCCTCTTAGCATGATAAAGAAGATTCAAAGAGAGTGAGATGCCAGCTCCTTTCATTCAGTCAGTAGCTTCAATCATTTCTGGACGTTTTTCAATGGCAAAAATCAATGAATATTGTAAATGCACAAACAGTAATTTCTCCGCATTGCAAGGTGCAATTCTGAAATTTTTTGCTTTTTCCTGCTCCTCTTAGCATGATAAAGAAGATTCAAAGAGAGTGAGATGCCAGCTCCTTTCATTCAGTCAGTAGCTTCAATCATTTCTGGACGTTTTTCAATGGCAAAAATCAATGAATATTGTAAATGCACAAACAGTAATTTCTCCGCATTGCAAGGTGCAATTCTGAAATTTTTTGCTTTTTCCTGCTCCTCTTAGCATGATAAAGAAGATTCAAAGAGAGTGAGATGCCAGCTCCTTTCATTCAGTCAGTAGCTTCAAACATTTCTGGTATATGAATAACATGATGTTTTTCAATGGCAAAAATCAATGAATATTGTAAATGCACAAACAGTAATTTCTCCGCATTGCAAGGTGCAAGTCTGAAATTTTTTGCTTTTTCCTGCTCGTCTTAGCATGATAAAGAAGATTCAAAGAGAGTGAGATGCCAGCTACTTTCATTCAGTCAGTAGCTTCAATCATTTCTGGACGTTTTTCAATGGTAAAAATCAATGAATATTGTAAATGCACAAACAGTAATTTCTCCACATTGCAAGGTGCAATTCTGAAATTTTTTGCTTTTTCCTGCTCCTCTTAGCATGATAAAGAAGATTCAAAGAGTGAGGTGCCAGCTCCTTTCATTCAGTCAGTAGCTTCAAACATTTCTGGTATATGAATAACATGTTTTTCAATGGCAAAAATCAATGAATATTGTAAATGCACAAACAGTAATTTCTCCGCATTGCAAGGTGCAATTCTGAAATTTTTTGCTTTTTCCTGCTCCTCTTAGCATGATAAAGAAGATTCAAAGAGAGTGAGATGCCAGCTCCTTTCATTCAGTCAGTAGCTTCAATAATTTCTGGACGTTTTTCAATGTCAAAAATCAATGAATATTGTAAATGCACAAACAGTAATTTCTCCGCATTGCAAGGTGCAATTCTGAAATTTTTTGCTTTTTCCTGCTCCTCTTAGCATGATAAAGAAGATTCAAAGAGAGTGAGATGCCAGCTCCTTTCATTCAGTCAGTAGCTTCAATCATTTCTGGACGTTTTTCAATGGCAAAAATCAATGAATATTGTAAATGCACAAACAGTAATTTCTCCACATTGCAAGGTGCAATTCTGAAGTTTTTTGCTTTTTCCTGCTCCTCTTAGCATGATAAAGAAGATTCAAAGAGATTGAGATGCCAGCTCCTTTCATTCAGTCAGTAGCTTCAAACATTTCTGGTATATGAATAACATGATGTTTTTCAATGGAAAAAATCAATGAATATTGTAAATGCACAAACAGTAATTTCTCCGCATTGCAAGGTGCAATTCTGAAATTTTTTGCTTTTTCCTGCTCCTCTTAGCATGATAAAGAAGATTCAAAGAGAGTGAGATGCCAGCTCCTTTCATTCAGTCAGTAGCTTCAAACATTTCTGGTATATCAATAACATGATGTTTTTCAATGGCAAAAATCAATGAATATTGTAAATGCACAAACAGTAATTTCTCCGCATTGCAAGGTGTAAGTCTGAAATTTTTTGCTTTTTCCTGCTCCTCTTAGCATGATAAAGAAGATTCAAAGAGAGTGAGATGCCAGCTACTTTCATTCAGTCAGTAGCTTCAATCATTTCTGGACGTTTTTCAATGGTAAAAATCAATGAATATTGTAAATGCACAAACAGTAATTTCTCCACATTGCAAGGTGCAATTCTGAAATTTTTTGCTTTTTCCTGCTCCTCTTAGCATGATAAAGAAGATTCAAAGAGAGTGAGATGCCAGCTCCTTTCATTCAGTCAGCAGCTTCAAACATTTCTGGTATATGAATAACATGATGTTTTTCAATGGCAAAAATCAATGAATATTGTAAATGCACAAACAGTAATTTCTCCGCATTGCAAGGTGCAATTCTGAAATTTTTTGCTTTTTCCTGCTCCTCTTAGCATGATAAAGATTCAAAGAGAGTGAGATGCCAGCTCCTTTCATTCAGTCGGTAGCTTCAATCATTTCTGGACGTTTCTCAATGGCAAAAATCAATGAATATTGTAAATGCACAAACTGTAATTTCTCCGCATTGCAAAGTGCAATTCTGAAATTTTTTGCTTTTTCCTGCTCCTCTTAGCATGATAAAGAAGATTCAAAGAGAGTGAGATGCCAGCTCCTTTCATTCAGTCAGTAGCTTCAATCATTTCTGGACGTTTTTCAATGGCAAAAATCAATGAATTTTGTAAATGCACAAACAGTAATTTCTCCGCATTGCAAGGTGCAATTCTGAAATTTTTTGCTTTTTCCTGCTCCTCTTAGCATGATAAAGAAGATTCAAAGAGAGTGAGATGCCAGCTCCTTTCATTCAGTCAGTACCTTCAATCATTTCTGGACGTTTTTCAATGGCAAAAATCAATGAATATTGTAAATGCACAAACAGTAATTTCTCCGCATTGCAAGGTGCAATTCTGAAATTTTTTGCTTTTTCCCGCTCCTCTTAGCATGATAAAGAAGATTCAAAGAGAGTGAGGTGCCAGCTCCTTTCATTCAGTCAGTAGCTTCAAACATTTCTGGTATATGAATAACATGTTTTTCAATGGCAAAAATCAATGAATATTGTAAATGCACAAACAGTAATTTCTCCGCATTGCAAGGTGCAATTCTGAAATTTTTTGCTTTTTCCTGCTCCTCTTAGCATGATAAAGAAGATTCAAAGAGAGTGAGATGCCAGCTCCTTTCATTCAGTCAGTAGCTTCAATCATTTCTGGACGTTTTTCAATGGCAAAAATCAATGAATATTGTAAATGCACAAACAGTAATTTCTCCGCATTGCAAGGTGCAATTCTGAAATTTTTTGCTTTTTCCTGCTCCTCTTAGCATGATAAAGAAGATTCAAAGAGAGTGAGATGCCAGCTCCTTTCATTCAGTCAGTAGCTTCAATCATTTCTGGACGTTTTTCAATGGCAAAAATCAATGAATATTGTAAATGCACAAACAGTAATTTCTCCGCATTGCAAGGTGCAATTCTGAAATTTTTTGCTTTTTCCTGCTCCTCTTAGCATGATAAAGAAGATTCAAGGAGATTGAGATGCCAGCTCCTTTCATTCAGTCAGTAGCTTCAAACATTTCTGGTATATGAATAACATGATGTTTTTCAATGGCAAAAATCAATGAATATTGTAAATGCACAAACAGTAATTTCTCCGCATTGCAAGGTGCAAGTCTGAAATTTTTTGCTTTTTCCTGCTCGTCTTAGCATGATAAAGAAGATTCAAAGAGAGTGAGATGCCAGCTACTTTCATTCAGTCAGTAGCTTCAATCATTTCTGGACGTTTTTCAATGGTAAAAATCAATGAATATTGTAAATGCACAAACAGTAATTTCTCCACATTGCAAGGTGCAATTCTGAAATTTTTTGCTTTTTCCTGCTCCTCTTAGCATGATAAAGAAGATTCAAAGAGTGAGGTGCCAGCTCCTTTCATTCAGTCAGTAGCTTCAAACATTTCTGGTATATGAATAACATGTTTTTCAATGGCAAAAATCAATGAATATTGTAAATGCACAAACAGTAATTTCTCCGCATTGCAAGGTGCAATTCTGAAATTTTTTGCTTTTTCCTGCTCCTCTTAGCATGATAAAGAAGATTCAAAGAGAGTGAGATGCCAGCTCCTTTCATTCAGTCAGTAGCTTCAATAATTTCTGGACGTTTTTCAATGGCAAAAATCAATGAATATTGTAAATGCACAAACAGTAATTTCTCCGCATTGCAAGGTGCAATTCTGAAATTTTTTGCTTTTTCCTGCTCCTCTTAGCATGATAAAGAAGATTCAAAGAGAGTGAGATGCCAGCTCCTTTCATTCAGTCAGTAGCTTCAATCATTTCTGGACGTTTTTCAATGGCAAAAATCAATGAATATTGTAAATGCACAAACAGTAATTTCTCCGCATTGCAAGGTGCAATTCTGAAATTTTTTGCTTTTTCCTGCTCCTCTTAGCATGATAAAGAAGATTCAAAGAGAGTGAGATGCCAGCTCCTTTCATTCAGTCAGTAGCTTCAAACATTTCTGGTATATGAATAACATGATGTTTTTCAATGGCAAAAATCAATGAATATTGTAAATGCACAAACAGTAATTTCTCCGCATTGCAAGGTGCAAGTCTGAAATTTTTTGCTTTTTCCTGCTCGTCTTAGCATGATAAAGAAGATTCAAAGAGAGTGAGATGCCAGCTACTTTCATTCAGTCAGTAGCTTCAATCATTTCTGGACGTTTTTCAATGGTAAAAATCAATGAATATTGTAAATGCACAAACAGTAATTTCTCAACATTGCAAGGTGCAATTCTGAAATTTTTTGCTTTTCCCTGCTCCTCTTAGCATGATAAAGAAGATTCAAAGAGAGTGAGATGCCAGCTCCTTTCATTCAGTCAGTAGCTTCAAACATTTCTGGTATATGAATAACATGATGTTTTTCAATGGCAAAAATCAATGAATATTGTAAAAGCACAAACAGTAATTTCTCCGCATTGCAAGGTGCAATTCTGAAATTTTTTGCTTTTTCCTGCTCCTCTTAGCATGATAAAGAAGATTCAAAGAGAGTGAGATGCCAGCTCCTTTCATTCAGTCAGTAGCTTCAAACATTTCTGGTATATGAATAACATGATGTTTTTCAATGGCAAAAATCAATGAATATTGTAAATGCACAAACAGTAATTTCTCCGCATTGCAAGGTGCAATTCTGAAATTTTTTGCTTTTTCCTGCTCCTCTTAGCATGATAAAGAAGATTCAAAGAGAGTGAGATGCCAGCTCCTTTCATTCAGTCAGTAGCTTCAATCAATTCTGGACGTTTTTCAATGGCAAAAATCAATGAATATTGTAAATGCACAAACAGTAATTTCTCCGCATTGCAAGGTGCAATTCTGAAATTTTTTGCTTTTTCCTGCTCCTCTTAGCATGATAAAGAAGATTCAAAGAGCGTGAGATGTCAGCTCCTTTCATTCAGTCAGTAGCTTCAAACATTTCTGGTATATGAATAACATGATGTTTTTCAATGGCAAAAATCAATGAATATTGTAAATGCACAAACAGTAATTTCTCCGCATTGCAAGGTGCAATTCTGAAATTTTTTGCTTTTTCCTGCTCCTCTTAGCATGATAAAGAAGATTCAAAGAGAGTGAGATGCCAGCTCCTTTCATTCAGTCAGTAGCTTCAATCATTTCTGGACGTTTTTCAATGGCAAAAATCAATGAATATTGTAAATGCACAAACAGTAATTTCTCCGCATTGCAAGGTGCAATTCTGAAATTTTTTGCTTTTTCCTGCTCCTCTTAGCATGATAAAGAAGATTCAAAGAGAGTGAGATGCCAGCTCCTTTCGTTCAGTCAGTAGCTTCAATCATTTCTGGACGTTTTTCAATGGCAAAAATCATTGAATATTATAAATGCACAAACAGTAATTTCTCCGCATTGCAAGGTGCAATTCTGAAATTTTTTACTTTTTCCTGCTCCTCTTAGCATGATAAAGAAGATTCAAAGAGAGTGAGATGCCAGCTCCTTTCATTCAGTCAGTAGCTTCAATCATTTCTGGTATATGAATAACATGATGTTTTTCAATGGCAAAAATCAATGAATATTGTAAATGCACAAACAGTCATTTCTCCGCATTGCAAGGTGCAATTCTGAAATTTTTTGCTTTTTCCTGCTCCTCTTAGCATGATAAACAAGATTCAAAGAGAGTGAGATGCCAGCTCCTTTCATTCAGTCAGTAGCTTCAATCATTTCTGGACGTTTTTCAATGGCAAAAATCAATGAATATTGTAAATGCACAAACAGTAATTTCTCCGCATTGCAAGGTGCAATTCTGAAATTTTTTGCTTTTTCCTGCTCCTCTTAGCATGATAAAGGAGATTCAAAGAGAGTGAGATGCCAGCTCCTTTCATTCAGTCAGTAGCTTCAAACATTTCTGGTATATGAATAATATGATGTTTTTCAATGGCAAAAATCAATGAATATTGTAAATGCACAAACAGTAATTTCTCCGCATTGCAAGGTGCAATTCTGAAATTTTTTGCTTTTTCCTGCTCCTCTTAGCATGATAAAGAAGATTCAAAGAGAGTGAGATGCCAGCTACTTTCATTCAGTCAGTAGCTTTAATCATTTCTGGACGTTTTTCAATGGCAAAAATCAATGAATATTGTAAATGCACAAACAGTAATTTCTCCGCATTGCAAGGTGCAATTCTGAAATTTTTTGCTTTTTCCTGCTCCTCTTAGCATGATAAACAAGATTCAAAGAGAGTGAGATGCCAGCTCCTTTCATTCAGTCAGTAGCTTCAATCATTTCTGGACGTTTTTCAATGGCAAAAATCAATGAATATTGTAAATGCACAAACAGTAATTTCTCCGCATTGCAAGGTGCAATTCTGAAATGTTTTGCTTTTTCCTGCTCCTCTTAGCATGATAAAGAAGATTCAAAGAGAGTGAGATGCCAGCTCCTTTCATTCAGTCAGTAGCTTCAATCATTTCTGGACGTTTTTCAATGGCAAAAATCAATGAATATTGTAAATGCACAAACAGTAATTTCTCCGCATTGCAAGGTGCAATTCTGAAATTTTTTGCTTTTTCCTGCTCCTCTTAGCATGATAAAGAAGATTCAAAGAGAGTGAGATGCCAGCTCCTTTCATTCAGTCAGTAGCTTCAAACATTTCTGGTATATGAATAACATGATGTTTTTCAATGGCAAAAATCAATGAATATTGTAAATGCACAAACAGTAATTTCTCCGCATTGCAAGGTGCAATTCTGAAATTTTTTGCTTTTTCCTGCTCCTCTTAGCATGATAAAGAAGATTCAAAGAGAGTGAGATGCCAGCTCCTTTCATTCAGTCAGTAGCTTCAAACATTTCTGGTATATGAATAACATGATGTTTTTCAATGGCAAAAATCAATGAATATTGTAAATGCACAAACAGTAATTTCTCCGCATTGCAAGGTGCAATTCTGAAATTTTTTGCTTTTTCCTGCTCCTCTTAGCATGATAAAGAAGATTCAAAGAGAGTGAGATGCCAGCTCCTTTCATTCAGTCAGTAGCTTCAATCATTTCTGGACGTTTTTCAATGGCAAAAATCAATGAATATTGTAAATGCACAAACAGTAATTTCTCCGCATTGCAAGGTGCAATTCTGAAATTTTTTGCTTTTTCCTGCTCCTCTTAGCATGATAAAGAAGATTCAAAGAGCGTGAGATGTCAGCTCCTTTCATTCAGTCAGTAGCTTCAAACATTTCTGGTATATGAATAACATGATGTTTTTCAATGGCAAAAATCAATGAATATTGTAAATGCACAAACAGTAATTTCTCCGCATTGCAAGGTGCAATTCTGAAATTTTTTGCTTTTTCCTGCTCCTCTTAGCATGATAAAGAAGATTCAAAGAGAGTGAGATGCCAGCTCCTTTCATTCAGTCAGTAGCTTCAATCATTTCTGGACGTTTTTCAATGGCAAAAATCAATGAATATTGTAAATGCACAAACAGTAATTTCTCCGCATTGCAAGGTGCAATTCTGAAATTTTTTGCTTTTTCCTGCTCCTCTTAGCATGATAAAGAAGATTCAAAGAGAGTGAGATGCCAGCTCCTTTCATTCAGTCAGTAGCTTCAAACATTTCTGGTATATGAATAACATGATGTTTTTCAATGGCAAAAATCAATGAATATTGTAAATGCACAAACAGTAATTTCTCCGCATTGCAAGGTGCAATTCTGAAATTTTTTGCTTTTTCCTGCTCCTCTTAGCATGATAAAGAAGATTCAATGAGAGTGAGATGCCAGCTCCTTTCATTCAGTCAGTAGCTTCAATCATTTCTGGACGTTTTTCAATGGCAAAAATCAATGAATATTGTAAATGCACAAACAGTAATTTCTCCGCATTGCAAGGTGCAATTCTGAAATGTTTTGCTTTTTCCTGCTCCTCTTAGCATGATAAAGAAGATTCAAAGAGCGTGAGATGTCAGCTCCTTTCATTCAGTCAGTAGCTTCAAACATTTCTGGTATATGAATAACATGATGTTTTTCAAAGGCAAAAATCAATGAATATTGTAAATGCACAAACAGTAATTTCTCCGCATTGCAAGGTGCAATTCTGAAATTATTTGCTTTTTCCTGCTCCTCTTAGCATGATAAAGAAGATTCAAAGAGAGTGAGATGCCAGCTCCTTTCATTCAGTCAGTAGCTTCAATCATTTCTGGACGTTTTTCAATGGCAAAAATCAATGAATATTGTAAATGCACAAACAGTAATTTCTCCGCATTGCAAGGTGCAATTCTGAAATTTTTTGCTTTTTCCTGCTCCTCTTAGCATGATAAAGAAGATTCAAAGAGAGTGAGATGCCAGCTCCTTTCGTTCAGTCAGTAGCTTCAATCATTTCTGGACGTTTTTCAATGGCAAAAATCATTGAATATTATAAATGCACAAACAGTAATTTCTCCGCATTGCAAGGTGCAATTCTGAAATTTTTTACTTTTTCCTGCTCCTCTTAGCATGATAAAGAAGATTCAAAGAGAGTGAGATGCCAGCTCCTTTCATTCAGTCAGTAGCTTCAATCATTTCTGGTATATGAATAACATGATGTTTTTCAATGGCAAAAATCAATGAATATTGTAAATGCACAAACAGTAATTTCTCCGCATTGCAAGGTGCAATTCTGAAATTTTTTGCTTTTTCCTGCTCCTCTTAGCATGATAAACAAGATTCAAAGAGAGTGAGATGCCAGCTCCTTTCATTCAGTCAGTAGCTTCAATCATTTCTGGACGTTTTTCAATGGCAAAAATCAATGAATATTGTAAATGCACAAACAGTAATTTCTCCGCATTGCAAGGTGCAATTCTGAAATTTTTTGCTTTTTCCTGCTCCTCTTAGCATGATAAAGAAGATTCAAAGAGAGTGAGATGCCAGCTCCTTTCATTCAGTCAGTAGCTTCAAACATTTCTGGTATATGAATAACATGATGTTTTTCAATGGCAAAAATCAATGAATATTGTAAATGCACAAACAGTAATTTCTCCGCATTGCAAGGTGCAATTCTGAAATTTTTTGCTTTTTCCTGCTCCTCTTAGCATGATAAAGAAGATTCAAAGAGAGTGAGATGCCAGCTCCTTTCATTCAGTCAGTAGCTTCAATCATTTCTGGACGTTTTTCAATGGCAAAAATCAATGAATATTGTAAATGCACAAACAGTAATTTCTCCGCATTGCAAGGTGCAATTCTGAAATTTTTTGCTTTTTCCTGCTCCTCTTAGCATGATAAAGAAGATTCAAAGAGAGTGAGATGCCAGCTCCTTTCATTCAGTCAGTAGCTTCAATCATTTCTGGACGTTTTTCAATGGCAAAAATCAATGAATATTGTAAATGCACAAACAGTAATTTCTCCGCATTGCAAGGTGCAATTCTGAAATTTTTTGCTTTTTCCTGCTCCTCTTAGCATGATAAAGAAGATTCAAAGAGAGTGAGATGCCAGCTCCTTTCATTCAGTCAGTAGCTTCAAACATTTCTGGTATATGAATAACATGATGTTTTTCAATGGCAAAAATCAATGAATATTGTAAATGCACAAACAGTAATTTCTCCGCATTGCAAGGTGCAAGTCTGAAATTTTGTGCTTTTTCCTGCTCCTCTTAGTATGATAAAGAAGATTCAAAGAGAGTGAGATGCCAGCTACTTTCATTCAGTCAGTAGCTTCAATCATTTCTGGACGTTTTTCAATGGTAAAAATCAATGAATATTGTAAATGCACAAACAGTAATTTCTCCACATTGCAAGGTGCAATTCTGAAATTTTTTGCTTTTTCCTGCTCCTCTTAGCATGATAATGAAGATTCAAAGAGAGTGAGATGCCAGCTCCTTTCATTCAGTCAGTAGCTTCAAACATTTCTGGTATATGAATAACATGATGTTTTTCAATGGCAAAAATCAATGAATATTGTAAATGCACAAACAGTAATTTCTCCGCATTGCAAGGTGCAATTCTGAAATTTTTTGCTTTTTCCTGCTCCTCTTAGCATGATAAAGAAGATTCAAAGAGAGTGAGATGCCAGCTCCTTTCATTCAGTCAGTAGCTTCAATCATTTCTGGATGTTTTTCAATGGCAAAAATCAATGAATATTGTAAATGCACAAACAGTAATTTCTCCGCATTGCAAGGTGCAATTCTGAAATTTTTTGCTTTTTCCTGCTCCTCTTAGCATGATAAAGAAGATTCAAAGAGAGTGAGATGCCAGCTCCTTTCATTCAGTCAGTACTTTCAATCATTTCTGGACGTTTTTCAATGGCAAAAATCAATGAATATTGTAAATGCACAAACAGTAATTTGTCCGCATTGCAAGGTGCAATTCTGAATTTTTTTGCTTTTTCCCGCTCCTCTTAGCATGATAAAGAAGATTCAAAGAGAGTGAGGTGCCAGCTCCTTTCATTCAGTCAGTAGCTTCAAACATTTCTGGTATATGAATAACATGTTTTTCAATGGCAAAAATCAATGAATATTGTAAATGCACAAACAGTAATTTCTCCGCATTGCAAGGTGCAATTCTGAAATTTTTTGCTTTTTCCTGCTCCTCTTAGCATGATAATGAAGATTCAAAGAGAGTGAGATGCCAGCTCCTTTCATTCAGTCAGTAGCTTCAAACATTTCTGGTATATGAATAACATGATGTTTTTCAATGGCAAAAATCAATGAATATTGTAAATGCACAAACAGTAATTTCTCCGCATTGCAAGGTGCAATTCTGAAATTTTTTGCTTTTTCCTGCTCCTCTTAGCATGATAAAGAAGATTCAAAGAGAGTGAGATGCCAGCTCCTTTCATTCAGTCAGTAGCTTCAATCATTTCTGGATGTTTTTCAATGGCAAAAATCAATGAATATTGTAAATGCACAAACTGTAATTTCTCCGCATTGCAAGGTGCAATTCTGAAATTTTTTACTTTTTCCTGCTCCTCTTAGCATGATAAAGAAGATTCAAAGAGAGTGAGATGCCAGCTCCTTTCATTCAGTCAGTAGCTTCAATCATTTCTGGACGTTTTTCAATGGCAAAAATCAATGAATATTGTAAATGCACAAACAGTAATTTCTCCGCATTGCAAGGTGCAATTCTGAAATTTTTTGCTTTTTCCTGCTCCTCTTAGCATGATAAAGAAGATTCAAAGAGAGTGAGATGCCAGCTCCTTTCATTCAGTCAGTACTTTCAATCATTTCTGGACGTTTTTCAATGGCAAAAATCAATGAATATTGTAAATGCACAAACAGTAATTTCTCCGCATTGCAAGGTGCAATTCTGAATTTTTTTGCTTTTTCCCGCTCCTCTTAGCATGATAAAGAAGATTCAAAGAGAGTGAGGTGCCAGCTCCTTTCATTCAGTCAGTAGCTTCAATCATTTCTGGACGTTTTTCAATGGTAAAAATCAATGAATATTGTAAATGCACAAACAGTAATTTCTCCACATTGCAAGGTGCAATTCTGAAATTTTTTGCTTTTCCCTGCTCCTCTTAGCATGATAAAGAAGATTCAAAGAGAGTGAGATGCCAGCTCCTTTCATTCAGTCAGTAGCTTCAAACATTTCTGGTATATGAATAACATGATGTTTTTCAATGGCAAAAATCAATGAATATTGTAAATGCACAAACAGTAATTTCTCCGCATTGCAAGGTGCAATTCTGAAATTTTTTGCTTTTTCCTGCTCCTCTTAGCATGATAAAGAAGATTCAAAGAGAGTGAGATGCCAGCTCCTTTCATTCAGTCAGTAGCTTCAAACATTTCTGGTATATGAATAACATGATGTTTTTCAATGGCAAAAATCAATGAATATTGTAAATGCACAAACAGTAATTTCTCCGCATTGCAAGGTGCAATTCTGAAATTTTTTGCTTTTTCCTGCTCCTCTTAGCATGATAAAGAAGATTCAAAGAGAGTGAGATGCCAGCTCCTTTCATTCAGTCAGTAGCTTCAATCAATTCTGGACGTTTTTCAATGGCAAAAATCAATGAATATTGTAAATGCACAAACAGTAATTTCTCCGCATTGCAAGGTGCAATTCTGAAATTTTTTGCTTTTTCCTGCTCCTCTTAGCATGATAAAGAAGATTCAAAGAGCGTGAGATGTCAGCTCCTTTCATTCAGTCAGTAGCTTCAAACATTTCTGGTATATGAATAACATGATGTTTTTCAATGGCAAAAATCAATGAATATTGTAAATGCACAAACAGTAATTTCTCCGCATTGCAAGGTGCAATTCTGAAATTTTTTGCTTTTTCCTGCTCCTCTTAGCATGATAAAGAAGATTCAAAGAGAGTGAGATGCCAGCTCCTTTCATTCAGTCAGTAGCTTCAATCATTTCTGGACGTTTTTCAATGGCAAAAATCAATGAATATTGTAAATGCACAAACAGTAATTTCTCCGCATTGCAAGGTGCAATTCTGAAATTTTTTGCTTTTTCCTGCTCCTCTTAGCATGATAAAGAAGATTCAAAGAGAGTGAGATGCCAGCTCCTTTCGTTCAGTCAGTAGCTTCAATCATTTCTGGACGTTTTTCAATGGCAAAAATCATTGAATATTATAAATGCACAAACAGTAATTTCTCCGCATTGCAAGGTGCAATTCTGAAATTTTTTACTTTTTCCTGCTCCTCTTAGCATGATAAAGAAGATTCAAAGAGAGTGAGATGCCAGCTCCTTTCATTCAGTCAGTAGCTTCAATCATTTCTGGTATATGAATAACATGATGTTTTTCAATGGCAAAAATCAATGAATATTGTAAATGCACAAACAGTAATTTCTCCGCATTGCAAGGTGCAATTCTGAAATTTTTTGCTTTTTCCTGCTCCTCTTAGCATGATAAACAAGATTCAAAGAGAGTGAGATGCCAGCTCCTTTCATTCAGTCAGTAGCTTCAATCATTTCTGGACGTTTTTCAATGGCAAAAATCAATGAATATTGTAAATGCACAAACAGTAATTTCTCCGCATTGCAAGGTGCAATTCTGAAATTTTTTGCTTTTTCCTGCTCCTCTTAGCATGATAAAGAAGATTCAAAGAGAGTGAGATGCCAGCTCCTTTCATTCAGTCAGTAGCTTCAAACATTTCTGGTATATGAATAACATGATGTTTTTCAATGGCAAAAATCAATGAATATTGTAAATGCACAAACAGTAATTTCTCCGCATTGCAAGGTGCAATTCTGAAATTTTTTGCTTTTTCCTGCTCCTCTTAGCATGATAAAGAAGATTCAAAGAGAGTGAGATGCCAGCTCCTTTCATTCACTCAGTAGCTTCAATCATTTCTGGACGTTTTTCAATGGCAAAAATCAATGAATATTGTAAATGCACAAACAGTAATTTCTCCGCATTGCAAGGTGCAATTCTGAAATTTTTTGCTTTTTCCTGCTCCTCTTAGCATGATAAAGAAGATTCAAAGAGAGTGAGATGCCAGCTCCTTTCATTCAGTCAGTAGCTTCAATCATTTCTGGACGTTTTTCAATGGCAAAAATCAATGAATATTGTAAATGCACAAACAGTAATTTCTCCGCATTGCAAGGTGCAATTCTGAAATGTTTTGCTTTTTCCTGCTCCTCTTAGCATGATAAAGAAGATTCAAAGAGAGTGAGATGCCAGCTCCTTTCATTCAGTCAGTAGCTTCAATCATTTCTGGACGTTTTTCAATGGCAAAAATCAATGAATATTGTAAATGCACAAACAGTAATTTCTCCGCATTGCAAGGTGCAATTCTGAAATTTTTTGCATTTTCCTGCTCCTCTTAGCATGATAAAGAAGATTCAAAGAGAGTGAGATGCCAGCTCCTTTCATTCAGTCAGTAGCTTCAAACATTTCTGGTATATGAATAACATGATATTTTTCAATGGCAAAAATCAATGAATATTGTAAATGCACAAACAGTAATTTCTCCGCATTGCAAGGTGCAATTCTGAAATTTTTTGCTTTTTCCTGCTCCTCTTAGCATGATAAAGAAGATTCAAAGAGAGTGAGATGCCAGCTCCTTTCATTCAGTCAGTAGCTTCAAACATTTCTGGTATATGAATAACATGATGTTTTTCAATGGCAAAAATCAATGAATATTGTAAATGCACAAACAGTAATTTCTCCGCATTGCAAGGTGCAATTCTGAAATTTTTTGCTTTTTCCTGCTCCTCTTAGCATGATAAAGAAGATTCAAAGAGAGTGAGATGCCAGCTCCTTTCATTCAGTCAGTAGCTTCAATCATTTCTGGACGTTTTTCAATGGCAAAAATCAATGAATATTGTAAATGCACAAACAGTAATTTCTCCGCATTGCAAGGTGCAATTCTGAAATTTTTTGCTTTTTCCTGCTCCTCTTAGCATGATAAAGAAGATTCAAAGAGCGTGAGATGTCAGCTCCTTTCATTCAGTCAGTAGCTTCAAACATTTCTGGTATATGAATAACATGATGTTTTTCAATGGCAAAAATCAATGAATATTGTAAATGCACAAACAGTAATTTCTCCGCATTGCAAGGTGCAATTCTGAAATTTTTTGCTTTTTCCTGCTCCTCTTAGCATGATAAAGAAGATTCAAAGAGAGTGAGATGCCAGCTCCTTTCATTCAGTCAGTAGCTTCAATCATTTCTGGACGTTTTTCAATGGCAAAAATCAATGAATATTGTAAATGCACAAACAGTAATTTCTCCGCATTGCAAGGTGCAATTCTGAAATTTTTTGCTTTTTCCTGCTCCTCTTAGCATGATAAAGAAGATTCAAAGAGAGTGAGATGCCAGCTCCTTTCATTCAGTCAGTAGCTTCAAACATTTCTGGTATATGAATAACATGATGTTTTTCAATGGCAAAAATCAATGAATATTGTAAATGCACAAACAGTAATTTCTCCGCATTGCAAGGTGCAATTCTGAAATTTTTTGCTTTTTCCTGCTCCTCTTAGCATGATAAAGAAGATTCAAAGAGAGTGAGATGCCAGCTCCTTTCATTCAGTCAGTAGCTTCAATCATTTCTGGACGTTTTTCAATGGCAAAAATCAATGAATATTGTAAATGCACAAACAGTAATTTCTCCGCATTGCAAGGTGCAATTCTGAAATGTTTTGCTTTTTCCTGCTCCTCTTAGCATGATAAAGAAGATTCAAAGAGCGTGAGATGTCAGCTCCTTTCATTCAGTCAGTAGCTTCAAACATTTCTGGTATATGAATAACATGATGTTTTTCAAAGGCAAAAATCAATGAATATTGTAAATGCACAAACAGTAATTTCTCCGCATTGCAAGGTGCAATTCTGAAATTATTTGCTTTTTCCTGCTCCTCTTAGCATGATAAAGAAGATTCAAAGAGAGTGAGATGCCAGCTCCTTTCATTCAGTCAGTAGCTTCAATCATTTCTGGACGTTTTTCAATGGCAAAAATCAATGAATATTGTAAATGCACAAACAGTAATTTCTCCGCATTGCAAGGTGCAATTCTGAAATTTTTTGCTTTTTCCTGCTCCTCTTAGCATGATAAAGAAGATTCAAAGAGAGAGAGATGCCAGCTCCTTTCGTTCAGTCAGTAGCTTCAATCATTTCTGGACGTTTTTCAATGGCAAAAATCATTGAATATTATAAATGCACAAACAGTAATTTCTCCGCATTGCAAGGTGCAATTCTGAAATTTTTTACTTTTTCCTGCTCCTCTTAGCATGATAAAGAAGATTCAAAGAGAGTGAGATGCCAGCTCCTTTCATTCAGTCAGTAGCTTCAATCATTTCTGGTATATGAATAACATGATGTTTTTCAATGGCAAAAATCAATGAATATTGTAAATGCACAAACAGTAATTTCTCCGCATTGCAAGGTGCAATTCTGAAATTTTTTGCTTTTTCCTGCTCCTCTTAGCATGATAAAGAAGATTCAAAGAGAGTGAGATGCCAGCTCCTTTCATTCAGTCAGTAGCTTCAAACATTTCTGGTATATGAATAACATGATGTTTTTCAATGGCAAAAATCAATGAATATTGTAAATGCACAAACAGTAATTTCTCCGCATTGCAAGGTGCAATTCTGAAATTTTTTGCTTTTTCCTGCTCCTCTTAGCATGATAAAGAAGATTCAAAGAGAGTGAGATGCCAGCTCCTTTCATTCAGTCAGTAGCTTCAATCATTTCTGGACGTTTTTCAATGGCAAAAATCAATGAATATTGTAAATGCACAAACAGTAATTTCTCCGCATTGCAAGGTGCAATTCTGAAATTTTTTGCTTTTTCCTGCTCCTCTTAGCATGATAAAGAAGATTCAAAGAGAGTGAGATGCCAGCTCCTTTCGTTCAGTCAGTAGCTTCAATAATTTCTGGACGTTTTTCAATGGCAAAAATCATTGAATATTATAAATGCACAAACAGTAATTTCTCCGCATTGCAAGGTGCAATTCTGAAATTTTTTACTTTTTCCTGCTCCTCTTAGCATGATAAAGAAGATTCAAAGAGAGTAAGATGCCAGCTCCTTTCATTCAGTCAGTAGCTTCAATCATTTCTGGTATATGAATAACATGATGTTTTTCAATGGCAAAAATCAATGAATATTGTAAATGCACAAACAGTAATTTCTCCGCATTGCAAGGTGCAATTCTGAAATTTTTTGCTTTTTCCTGCTCCTCTTAGCATGATAAACAAGATTCAAAGAGAGTGAGATGCCAGCTCCTTTCATTCAGTCAGTAGCTTCAATCATTTCTGGACGTTTTTCAATGGCAAAAATCAATGAATATTGTAAATGCACAAACAGTAATTTCTCCGCATTGCAAGGTGCAATTCTGAAATTTTTTGCTTTTTCCTGCTCCTCTTAGCATGATAAAGAAGATTCAAAGAGAGTGAGATGCCAGCTCCTTTCATTCAGTCAGTAGCTTCAAACATTTCTGGTATATGAATAACATGATGTTTTTCAATGGCAAAAATCAATGAATATTGTAAATGCACAAACAGTAATTTCTCCGCATTGCAAGGTGCAATTCTGAAATTTTTTGCTTTTTCCTGCTCCTCTTAGCATGATAAAGAAGATTCAAAGAGAGTGAGATGCCAGCTCCTTTCATTCAGTCAGTAGCTTCAATCATTTCTGGACGTTTTTCAATGGCAAAAATCAATGAATATTGTAAATGCACAAACAGTAATTTCTCCGCATTGCAAGGTGCAATTCTGAAATTTTTTGCTTTTTCCTGCTCCTCTTAGCATGATAAAGAAGATTCAAAGAGAGTGAGATGCCAGCTACTTTCATTCAGTCAGTAGCTTCAATCATTTCTGGACGTTTTTCAATGGCAAAAATCAATGAATATTGTAAATGCACAAACAGTAATTTCTCCGCATTGCAAGGTGCAATTCTGAAATTTTTTGCTTTTTCCTGCTCCTCTTAGCATGATAATGAAGATTCAAAGAGAGTGAGATGCCAGCTCCTTTCATTCAGTCAGTAGCTTCAAACATTTCTGGTATATGAATAACATGATGTTTTTCAATGGCAAAAATCAATGAATATTGTAAATGCACAAACAGTAATTTCTCCGCATTGCAAGGTGCAAGTCTGAAATTTTTTGCTTTTTCCTGCTCCTCTTAGCATGATAAAGAAGATTCAAAGAGAGTGAGATGCCAGCTCCTTTCATTCAGTCAGTAGCTTCAATCATTTCTGGATGTTTTTCAATGGCAAAAATCAATGAATATTGTAAATGCACAAACTGTAATTTCTCCGCATTGCAAGGTGCAATTCTAAAATTTTTTACTTTTTCCTGCTCCTCTTAGCATGATAAAGAAGATTCAAAGAGAGTGAGATGCCAGCTCCTTTCATTCAGTCAGTAGCTTCAATCATTTCTGGACGTTTTTCAATGGCAAAAATCAATGAATATTGTAAATGCACAAACAGTAATTTCTCCGCATTGCAAGGTGCAATTCTGAAATTTTTTGCTTTTTCCTGCTCCTCTTAGCATGATAAAGAAGATTCAAAGAGAGTGAGATGCCAGCTCCTTTCATTCAGTCAGTACTTTCAATCATTTCTGGACGTTTTTCAATGGCAAAAATCAATGAATATTGTAAATGCACAAACAGTAATTTCTCCGCATTGCAAGGTGCAATTCTGAATTTTTTTGCTTTTTCCCGCTCCTCTTAGCATGATAAAGAAGATTCAAAGAGAGTGAGGTGCCAGCTCCTTTCATTCAGTCAGTAGCTTCAAACATTTCTGGTATATGAATAACATGTTTTTCAATGGCAAAAATCAATGAATATTGTAAATGCACAAACAGTAATTTCTCCGCATTGCAAGGTGCAATTCTGAAATTTTTTGCTTTTTCCTGCTCCTCTTAGCATGATAAAGAAGATTCAAAGAGAGTGAGATGCCAGCTCCTTTCATTCAGTCAGTAGCTTCAAACATTTCTGGTATATGAATAACATGATGTTTTTCAATGGCAAAAATCAATGAATATTGTAAATGCACAAACAGTAATTTCTCCGCATTGCAAGGTGCAATTCTGAAATTTTTTGCTTTTTCCTGCTCCTCTTAGCATGATAAAGAAGATTCAAAGAGAGTGAGATGCCAGCTCCTTTCATTCAGTCAGTAGCTTCAATCATTTCTGGACGTTTTTCAATGGCAAAAATCAATGAATATTGTAAATGCACAAACAGTAATTTCTCCGCATTGCAAGGTGCAATTCTGAAATTTTTTGCTTTTTCCTGCTCCTCTTAGCATGATAAAGAAGATTCAAAGAGAGTGAGATGCCAGCTACTTTCATTCAGTCAGTAGCTTCAATCATTTCTGGACGTTTTTCAATGGCAAAAATCAATGAATATTGTAAATGCACAAACAGTAATTTCTCCGCATTGCAAGGTGCAATTCTGAAATTTTTTGCTTTTTCCTGCTCCTCTTAGCATGATAATGAAGATTCAAAGAGAGTGAGATGCCAGCTCCTTTCATTCAGTCAGTAGCTTCAAACATTTCTGGTATATGAATAACATGATGTTTTTCAATGGCAAAAATCAATGAATATTGTAAATGCACAAACAGTAATTTCTCCGCATTGCAAGGTGCAAGTCTGAAATTTTTTGCTTTTTCCTGCTCCTCTTAGCATGATAAAGAAGATTCAAAGAGAGTGAGATGCCAGCTCCTTTCATTCAGTCAGTAGCTTCAATCATTTCTGGATGTTTTTCAATGGCAAAAATCAATGAATATTGTAAATGCACAAACTGTAATTTCTCCGCATTGCAAGGTGCAATTCTAAAATTTTTTACTTTTTCCTGCTCCTCTTAGCATGATAAAGAAGATTCAAAGAGAGTGAGATGCCAGCTCCTTTCATTCAGTCAGTAGCTTCAATCATTTCTGGACGTTTTTCAATGGCAAAAATCAATGAATATTGTAAATGCACAAACAGTAATTTCTCCGCATTGCAAGGTGCAATTCTGAAATTTTTTGCTTTTTCCTGCTCCTCTTAGCATGATAAAGAAGATTCAAAGAGAGTGAGATGCCAGCTCCTTTCATTCAGTCAGTACTTTCAATCATTTCTGGACGTTTTTCAATGGCAAAAATCAATGAATATTGTAAATGCACAAACAGTAATTTCTCCGCATTGCAAGGTGCAATTCTGAATTTTTTTGCTTTTTCCCGCTCCTCTTAGCATGATAAAGAAGATTCAAAGAGAGTGAGGTGCCAGCTCCTTTCATTCAGTCAGTAGCTTCAAACATTTCTGGTATATGAATAACATGTTTTTCAATGGCAAAAATCAATGAATATTGTAAATGCACAAACAGTAATTTCTCCGCATTGCAAGGTGCAATTCTGAAATTTTTTGCTTTTTCCTGCTCCGCTTAGCATGATAAAGAAGATTCAAAGAGAGTGAGATGCCAGCTCCTTTCATTCAGTCAGTAGCTTCAAACATTTCTGGTATATGAATAACATGATGTTTTTCAATGTCAAAAATCAATGAATATTGTAAATGCACAAACAGTAATTTCTCCGCATTGCAAGGTGCAAGTCTGAAATTTTTTGCTTTTTCCTGCTCCTCTTAGCATGATAAAGAAGATTCAAAGAGAGTGAGATGCCAGCTACTTTCATTCAGTCAGTAGCTTCAATCATTTCTGGACGTTTTTCAATGGTAAAAATCAATGAATATTGTAAATGCACAGTAATTTCTCCACATTGCAAGGTGCAATTCTGAAATTTTTTGCTTTTTCCTGCTCCTCTTAGCATGATAAAGAAGATTCAAAGAGAGTGAGATGCCAGCTCCTTTCATTCAGTCAGTAGCTTCAAACATTTCTGGTATATGAATAACATGATGTTTTTCAATGGCAAAAATCAATGAATATTGTAAATGCACAAACAGTAATTTCTCCGCATTGCAAGGTCCAATTCTGAAATTTTTTGCTTTTTCCTGCTCCTCTTAGCATGATAAAGAAGATTCAAAGAGAGTGAGATGCCAGCTCCTTTCATTCAGTCAGTAGCTTCAAACATTTCTGGTATATGAATAACATGATGTTTTTCAATGGCAAAAATCAATGAATATTGTAAATGCACAAACAGTAATTTCTCCGCATTGCAAGGTGCAATTCTGAAATTTTTTGCTTTTTCCTGCTCCTCTTAGCATGATAAAGAAGATTCAAAGAGAGTGAGATGCCAGCTCCTTTCGTTCAGTCAGTACTTTCAATCATTTCTGGACGTTTTTCAATGGCAAAAATCAATGAATATTGTAAATGCACAAACAGTAATTTCTCCGCATTGCAAGGTGCAATTCTGAATTTTTTTGCTTTTTCCCGCTCCTCTTAGCATGATAAAGAAGATTCAAAGAGAGTGAGGTGCCAGCTCCTTTCATTCAGTCAGTAGCTTCAAACATTTCTGGTATATGAATAACATGTTTTTCAATGGCAAAAATCAATGAATATTGTAAATGCACAAACAGTAATTTCTCCGCATTGCAAGGTGCAATTCTGAAATTTTTTGCTTTTTCCTGCTCCGCTTAGCATGATAAAGAAGATTCAAAGAGAGTGAGATGCCAGCTCCTTTCATTCAGTCAGTAGCTTCAAACATTTCTGGTATATGAATAACATGATGTTTTTCAATGTCAAAAATCAATGAATATTGTAAATGCACAAACAGTAATTTCTCCGCATTGCAAGGTGCAAGTCTGAAATTTTTTGCTTTTTCCTGCTCCTCTTAGCATGATAAAGAAGATTCAAAGAGAGTGAGATGCCAGCTACTTTCATTCAGTCAGTAGCTTCAATCATTTCTGGACGTTTTTCAATGGTAAAAATCAATGAATATTGTAAATGCACAGTAATTTCTCCACATTGCAAGGTGCAATTCTGAAATTTTTTGCTTTTTCCTGCTCCTCTTAGCATGATAAAGAAGATTCAAAGAGAGTGAGATGCCAGCTCCTTTCATTCAGTCAGTAGCTTCAAACATTTCTGGTATATGAATAACATGATGTTTTTCAATGGCAAAAATCAATGAATATTGTAAATGCACAAACAGTAATTTCTCCGCATTGCAAGGTGCAATTCTGAAATTTTTTGCTTTTTCCTGCTCCTCTTAGCATGATAAAGAAGATTCAAAGAGAGTGAGATGCCAGCTCCTTTCATTCAGTCAGTAGCTTCAAACATTTCTGGTATATGAATAACATGATGTTTTTCAATGGCAAAAATCAATGAATATTGTAAATGCACAAACAGTAATTTCTCCGCATTGCAAGGTGCAATTCTGAAATTTTTTGCTTTTTCCTGCTCCTCTTAGCATGATAAAGAAGATTCAAAGAGAGTGAGATGCCAGCTCCTTTCATTCAGTCAGTAGCTTCAATCATTTCTGGACGTTTTTCAATGGCAAAAATCAATGAATATTGTAAATGCACAAACAGTAATTTCTCTGCATTGCAAGGTGCAATTCTGAAATTTTTTGCTTTTTCCTGCTCCTCTTAGCATGATAAAGAAGATTCAAAGAGAGTGAGATGCCAGCTCCTTTCGTTCAGTCAGTAGCTTCAATCATTTCTGGACGTTTTTCAATGGCAAAAATCATTGAATATTATAAATGCACAAACAGTAATTTCTCCGCATTGCAAGGTGCAATTCTGAAATTTTTTACTTTTTCCTGCTCCTCTTAGCATGATAAAGAAGATTCAAAGAGAGTGAGATGCCAGCTCCTTTCATTCAGTCAGTAGCTTCAATCATTTCTGGTATATGAATAACATGATGTTTTTCAATGGCAAAAATCAATGAATATTGTAAATGCACAAACAGTAATTTCTCCGCATTGCAAGGTGCAAGTCTGAAATTTTTTGCTTTTTCCTGCTCCTCTTAGCATGATAAAGAAGATTCAAAGAGAGTGAGATGCCAGCTACTTTCATTCAGTCAGTAGCTTCAATCATTTCTGGACGTTTTTCAATGGTAAAAATCAATGAATATTTTAAATGCACAAACAGTAATTTATCCACATTGCAAGGTGCAATTCTGAAATTTTTTGCTTTTTCCTGCTCCTCTTAGCATGATAAAGAAGATTCAAAGAGAGTGAGATGCCAGCTCCTTTCATTCAGTCAGTAGCTTCAAACATTTCTGGTATATGAATAACATGATGTTTTTCAATGGCAAAAATCAATGAATATTGTAAATGCACAAACAGTAATTTCTCCGCATTGCAAGGTGCAATTCTGAAATTTTTTGCTTTTTCCTGCTCCTCTTAGCATGATAAAGAAGATTCAAAGAGAGTGAGATGCCAGCTCCTTTCATTCAGTCAGTAGCTTCAATCATTTCTGGATGTTTTTCAATGGCAAAAATCAATGAATATTGTAAATGCACAAACTGTAATTTCTCCGCATTGCAAGGTGCAATTCTGAAATTTTTTGCTTTTTCCTGCTCCTCTTAGCATGATAAAGAAGATTCAAAGAGAGTGAGATGCCAGCTCCTTTCATTCAGTCAGTAGCTTCAATCATTTCTGGACGTTTTTCAATGGCAAAAATCAATGAATATTGTAAATGCACAAACAGTAATTTCTCCGCATTGCAAGGTGCAATTCTGAAATTTTTTGCTTTTTCCTGCTCCTCTTAGCATGATAAAGAAGATTCAAAGAGAGTGAGATGCCAGCTCCTTTCATTCAGTCAGTACCTTCAATCATTTCTGGACGTTTTTCAATGGCAAAAATCAATGAATATTGTAAATGCACAAACAGTAATTTCTCCGCATTGCAAGGTGCAATTCTGAAATTTTTTGCTTTTTCCCGCTCCTCTTAGCATGATAAAGAAGATTCAAAGAGAGTGAGGTGCCAGCTCCTTTCATTCAGTCAGTAGCTTCAAACATTTCTGGTATATGAATAACATGTTTTTCAATGGCAAAAATCAATGAATATTGTAAATGCACAAACAGTAATTTCTCCGCATTGCAAGGTGCAAGTCTGAAATTTTTTGCTTTTTCCTGCTCCTCTTAGCATGATAAAGAAGATTCAAAGAGAGTGAGATGCCAGCTACTTTCATTCAGTCAGTAGCTTCAATCATTTCTGGACGTTTTTCAATGGTAAAAATCAATGAATATTTTAAATGCACAAACAGTAATTTATCCACATTGCAAGGTGCAATTCTGAAATTTTTTGCTTTTTCCTGCTCCTCTTAGCATGATAAAGAAGATTCAAAGAGAGTGAGATGCCAGCTCCTTTCATTCAGTCAGTAGCTTCAAACATTTCTGGTATATGAATAACATGATGTTTTTCAATGGCAAAAATCAATGAATATTGTAAATGCACAAACAGTAATTTCTCCGCATTGCAAGGTGCAATTCTGAAATTTTTTGCTTTTTCCTGCTCCTCTTAGCATGATAAAGAAGATTCAAAGAGAGTGAGATGCCAGCTCCTTTCATTCAGTCAGTAGCTTCAATCATTTCTGGATGTTTTTCAATGGCAAAAATCAATGAATATTGTAAATGCACAAACTGTAATTTCTCCGCATTGCAAGGTGCAATTCTGAAATTTTTTGCTTTTTCCTGCTCCTCTTAGCATGATAAAGAAGATTCAAAGAGAGTGAGATGCCAGCTCCTTTCATTCAGTCAGTAGCTTCAATCATTTCTGGACGTTTTTCAATGGCAAAAATCAATGAATATTGTAAATGCACAAACAGTAATTTCTCCGCATTGCAAGGTGCAATTCTGAAATTTTTTGCTTTTTCCTGCTCCTCTTAGCATGATAAAGAAGATTCAAAGAGAGTGAGATGCCAGCTCCTTTCATTCAGTCAGTACCTTCAATCATTTCTGGACGTTTTTCAATGGCAAAAATCAATGAATATTGTAAATGCACAAACAGTAATTTCTCCGCATTGCAAGGTGCAATTCTGAAATTTTTTGCTTTTTCCCGCTCCTCTTAGCATGATAAAGAAGATTCAAAGAGAGTGAGGTGCCAGCTCCTTTCATTCAGTCAGTAGCTTCAAACATTTCTGGTATATGAATAACATGTTTTTCAATGGCAAAAATCAATGAATATTGTAAATGCACAAACAGTAATTTCTCCGCATTGCAAGGTGCAATTCTGAAATTTTTTGCTTTTTCCCGCTCCTCTTAGCATGATAAAGAAGATTCAAAGAGAGTGAGGTGCCAGCTCCTTTCATTCAGTCAGTAGCTTCAAACATTTCTGGTATATGAATAACATGTTTTTCAATGGCAAAAATCAATGAATATTGTAAATGCACAAACAGTAATCTCTCCGCATTGCAAGGTGCAATTCTGAAATTTTTTGATTTTTCCTGCTCCTCTTAGCATGATAAAGAAGATTCAAAGAGAGTGAGATGCCAGCTCCTTTCATTCAGTCAGTAGCTTCAATCATTTCTGGACGTTTTTCAATGGCAAAAATCAATGAATATTGTAAATGCACAAACAGTAATTTCTCCGCATTGCAAGGTGCAATTCTGAAATTTTTTGCTTTTTCCTGCTCCTCTTAGCATGATAAAGAAGATTCAAAGAGAGTGAGATGCCAGCTCCTTTCATTCAGTCAGTAGCTTCAAACATTTCTGGTATATGAATAACATGATGTTTTTCAATGGCAAAAATCAATGAATATTGTAAATGCACAAACAGTAATATCTCCGCATTGCAAGGTGCAATTCTGAAATTTTTTGCTTTTTCCTGCTCCTCTTAGCATGATAAAGAAGATTTAAAGAGAGTGAGATGCCAGCTCCTTTCATTCAGTCAGTAGCTTCAAACATTTCTGGTATATGAATAACATGATGTTTTTCAATGGCAAAAATCAATGAATATTGTAAATGCACAAACAGTAATTTCTCCGCATTGCAAGGTGCAAGTCTGAAATTTTTTGCTTTTTCCTGCTCCTCTTAGCATGATAAAGAAGATTCAAAGAGAGTGAGATGCCAGCTACTTTCATTCAGTCAGTAGCTTCAATCATTTCTGGACGTTTTTCAATGGTAAAAATCAATGAATATTGTAAATGCACAAACAGTAATTTCTCCACATTGCAAGGTGCAATTCTGAAATTTTTTGCTTTTTCCTGCTCCTCTTAGCATGATAAAGAAGATTCAAAGAGAGTGAGATGCCAGCTCCTTTCATTCAGTCAGTAGCTTCAAACATTTCTGGTATATGAATAACATGATGTTTTTCAATGGCAAAAATCAATGAATATTGTAAATGCACAAACAGTAATTTCTCCGCATTGCAAGGTGCAATTCTGAAATTTTTTGCTTTTTCCTGCTCCTCTTAGCATGATAAAGAAGATTCAAAGAGAGTGAGATGCCAGCTCCTTTCATTCAGTCAGTAGCTTCAATCATTTCTGGATGTTTTTCAATGGCAAAAATCAATGAATATTGTAAATGCACAAACTGTAATTTCTCCGCATTGCAAGGTGCAATTCTGAAATTTTTTGCTTTTTCCTGCTCCTCTTAGCATGTTAAAGAAGATTCAAAGAGAGTGAGATGCCAGCTCCTTTCATTCAGTCAGTAGCTTCAATCATTTCTGGACGTTTTTCAGTGGCAAAAATCAATGAATATTGTAAATGCACAAACAGTAATTTCTCCGCATTGCAAGGTGCAATTCTGAAATTTTTTGCTTTTTCCTGCTCCTCTTAGCATGATAAAGAAGATTCAAAGAGAGTGAGATGCCAGCTCCTTTCATTCAGTCAGTACCTTCAATCATTTCTGGACGTTTTTCAATGGCAAAAATCAATGAATATTGTAAATGCACAAACAGTAATTTCTCCGCATTGCAAGGTGCAAGTCTGAAATTTTTTGCTTTTTCCTGCTCCTCTTAGCATGATAAAGAAGATTCAAAGAGAGTGAGATGCCAGCTACTTTCATTCAGTCAGTAGCTTCAATCATTTCTGGACGTTTTTCAATGGTAAAAATCAATGAATATTGTAAATGCACAAACAGTAATTTCTCCACATTGCAAGGTGCAATTCTGAAATTTTTTGCTTTTTCATGCTCCTCTTAGCATGATAAAGAAGATTCAAAGAGAGTGAGATGCCAGCTCCTTTCATTCAGTCAGTAGCTTCAAACATTTCTGGTATATGAATAACATGATGTTTTTCAATGGCAAAAATCAATGAATATTGTAAATGCACAAACAGTAATTTCTCCGCATTGCAAGGTGCAATTCTGAAATTTTTTGCTTTTTCCTGCTCCTCTTAGCATGATAAAGAAGATTCAAAGAGAGTGAGATGCCAGCTCCTTTCATTCAGTCAGTACCTTCAATCATTTCTGGACGTTTTTCAATGGCAAAAATCAATGAATATTGTAAATGCACAAACAGTAATTTCTCCGCATTGCAAGGTGCAAGTCTGAAATTTTTTGCTTTTTCCTGCTCCTCTTAGCATGATAAAGAAGATTCAAAGAGAGTGAGATGCCAGCTACTTTCATTCAGTCAGTAGCTTCAATCATTTCTGGATGTTTTTCAATGGTAAAAATCAATGAATATTGTAAATGCACAAACAGTAATTTCTCCACATTGCAAGGTGCAATTCTGAAATTTTTTGCTTTTTCATGCTCCTCTTAGCATGATAAAGAAGATTCAAAGAGAGTGAGATGCCAGCTCCTTTCATTCAGTCAGTAGCTTCAAACATTTCTGGTATATGAATAACATGATGTTTTTCAATGGCAAAAATCAATGAATATTGTAAATGCACAAACAGTAATTTCTCCGCATTGCAAGGTGCAATTCTGAAATTTTTTGCTTTTTCCTGCTCCTCTTAGCATGATAAAGAAGATTCAAAGAGAGTGAGATGCCAGCTCCTTTCATTCAGTCAGTAGCTTCAATCATTTCTGGATGTTTTTCAATGGCAAAAATCAATGAATATTGTAAATGCACAAACTGTAATTTCTCCGCATTGCAAGGTGCAATTCTGAAATTTTTTGCTTTTTCCTGCTCCTCTTAGCATGATAAAGAAGATTTAAAGAGAGTGAGATGCCAGCTCCTTTCATTCAGTCAGTAGCTTCAATCATTTCTGGACGTTTTTCAATGGCAAAAATCAATGAATATTGTAAATGCACAAACAGTAATTTCTCCGCATTGCAAGGTGCAAGTCTGAAATTTTTTGCTTTTTCCTGCTCCTCTTAGCATGATAAAGAAGATTCAAAGAGAGTGAGATGCCAGCTACTTTCATTCAGTCAGTAGCTTCAATCATTTCTGGACGTTTTTCAGTGGCAAAAATCAATGAATATTGTAAATGCACAAACAGTAATTTCTCCGCATTGCAAGGTGCAATTCTGAAATTTTTTGCTTTTTCCTGCTCCTCTTAGCATGATAAAGAAGATTCAAAGAGAGTGAGATGCCAGCTCCTTTCATTCAGTCAGTACCTTCAATCATTTCTGGACGTTTTTCAATGGCAAAAATCAATGAATATTGTAAATGCACAAACAGTAATTTCTCCGCATTGCAAGGTGCAAGTCTGAAATTTTTTGCTTTTTCCTGCTCCTCTTAGCATGATAAAGAAGATTCAAAGAGAGTGAGATGCCAGCTACTTTCATTCAGTCAGTAGCTTCAATCATTTCTGGACGTTTTTCAATGGTAAAAATCAATGAATATTGTAAATGCACAAACAGTAATTTCTCCACATTGCAAGGTGCAATTCTGAAATTTTTTGCTTTTTCATGCTCCTCTTAGCATGATAAAGAAGATTCAAAGAGAGTGAGATGCCAGCTCCTTTCATTCAGTCAGTAGCTTCAAACATTTCTGGTATATGAATAACATGATGTTTTTCAATGGCAAAAATCAATGAATATTGTAAATGCACAAACAGTAATTTCTCCGCATTGCAAGGTGCAATTCTGAAATTTTTTGCTTTTTCCTGCTCCTCTTAGCATGATAAAGAAGATTCAAAGAGAGTGAGATGCCAGCTCCTTTCATTCAGTCAGTAGCTTCAATCATTTCTGGATGTTTTTCAATGGCAAAAATCAATGAATATTGTAAATGCACAAACTGTAATTTCTCCGCATTGCAAGGTGCAATTCTGAAATTTTTTGCTTTTTCCTGCTCCTCTTAGCATGATAAAGAAGATTCAAAGAGAGTGAGATGCCAGCTCCTTTCATTCAGTCAGTAGCTTCAATCATTTCTGGACGTTTTTCAATGGCAAAAATCAATGAATATTGTAAATGCACAAACAGTAATTTCTCCGCATTGCAAGGTGCAAGTCTGAAATTTTTTGCTTTTTCCTGCTCCTCTTAGCATGATAAAGAAGATTCAAAGAGAGTGAGATGCCAGCTACTTTCATTCAGTCAGTAGCTTCAATCATTTCTGGACGTTTTTCAATGGTAAAAATCAATGAATATTGTAAATGCACAAACAGTAATTTCTCCACATTGCAAGGTGCAATTCTGAAATTTTTTGCTTTTTCCTGCTCCTCTTAGCATGATAAAGAAGATTCAAAGAGAGTGAGATGCCAGCTCCTTTCATTCAGTCAGTAGCTTCAAACATTTCTGGTATATGAATAACATGATGTTTTTCAATGGCAAAAATCAATGAATATTGTAAATGCACAAACAGTAATTTCTCCGCATTGCAAGGTGCAATTCTGAAATTTTTTGCTTTTTCCTGCTCCTCTTAGCATGATAAAGAAGATTCAAAGAGAGTGAGATGCCAGCTCCTTTCATTCAGTCAGTAGCTTCAATCATTTCTGGATGTTTTTCAATGGCAAAAATCAATGAATATTGTAAATGCACAAACTGTAATTTCTCCGCATTGCAAGGTGCAATTCTGAAATTTTTTGCTTTTTCCTGCTCCTCTTAGCATGTTAAAGAAGATTCAAAGAGAGTGAGATGCCAGCTCCTTTCATTCAGTCAGTAGCTTCAATCATTTCTGGACGTTTTTCAGTGGCAAAAATCAATGAATATTGTAAATGCACAAACAGTAATTTCTCCGCATTGCAAGGTGCAATTCTGAAATTTTTTGCTTTTTCCTGCTCCTCTTAGCATGATAAAGAAGATTCAAAGAGAGTGAGATGCCAGCTCCTTTCATTCAGTCAGTACCTTCAATCATTTCTGGACGTTTTTCAATGGCAAAAATCAATGAATATTGTAAATGCACAAACAGTAATTTCTCCGCATTGCAAGGTGCAAGTCTGAAATTTTTTGCTTTTTCCTGCTCCTCTTAGCATGATAAAGAAGATTCAAAGAGAGTGAGATGCCAGCTACTTTCATTCAGTCAGTAGCTTCAATCATTTCTGGACGTTTTTCAATGGTAAAAATCAATGAATATTGTAAATGCACAAACAGTAATTTCTCCACATTGCAAGGTGCAATTCTGAAATTTTTTGCTTTTTCATGCTCCTCTTAGCATGATAAAGAAGATTCAAAGAGAGTGAGATGCCAGCTCCTTTCATTCAGTCAGTAGCTTCAAACATTTCTGGTATATGAATAACATGATGTTTTTCAATGGCAAAAATCAATGAATATTGTAAATGCACAAACAGTAATTTCTCCGCATTGCAAGGTGCAATTCTGAAATTTTTTGCTTTTTCCTGCTCCTCTTAGCATGATAAAGAAGATTCAAAGAGAGTGAGATGCCAGCTCCTTTCATTCAGTCAGTAGCTTCAATCATTTCTGGATGTTTTTCAATGGCAAAAATCAATGAATATTGTAAATGCACAAACTGTAATTTCTCCGCATTGCAAGGTGCAATTCTGAAATTTTTTGCTTTTTCCTGCTCCTCTTAGCATGATAAAGAAGATTCAAAGAGAGTGAGATGCCAGCTCCTTTCATTCAGTCAGTAGCTTCAATCATTTCTGGACGTTTTTCAATGGCAAAAATCAATGAATATTGTAAATGCACAAACAGTAATTTCTCCGCATTGCAAGGTGCAATTCTGAAATTTTTTGCTTTTTCCTGCTCCTCTTAGCATGATAAAGAAGATTCAAAGAGAGTGAGATGCCAGCTCCTTTCTTTCAGTCAGTACCTTCAATCATTTCTGGACGTTTTTCAATGGCAAAAATCAATGAATATTGTAAATGCACAAACAGTAATTTCTCCGCATTGCAAGGTGCAATTCTGAAATTTTTTGCTTTTTCCCGCTCCTCTTAGCATGATAAAGAAGATTCAAAGAGAGTGAGGTGCCAGCTCCTTTCATTCAGTCAGTAGCTTCAAACATTTCTGGTATATGAATAACATGTTTTTCAATGGCAAAAATCAATGAATATTGTAAATGCACAAACAGTAATTTCTCCGCATTGCAAGGTGCAATTCTGAAATTTTTTGATTTTTCCTGCTCCTCTTAGCATGATAAAGAAGATTCAAAGAGAGTGAGATGCCAGCTCCTTTCATTCAGTCAGTAGCTTCAATCATTTCTGGACGTTTTTCAATGGCAAAAATCAATGAATATTGTAAATGCACAAACAGTAATTTCTCCGCATTGCAAGGTGCAATTCTGAAATTTTTTGCTTTTTCCTGCTCCTCTTAGCATGATAAAGAAGATTCAAAGAGAGTGAGATGCCAGCTCCTTTCATTCAGTCAGTAGCTTCAAACATTTCTGGTATATGAATAACATGATGTTTTTCAATGGCAAAAATCAATGAATATTGTAAATGCACAAACAGTAATTTCTCCGCATTGCAAGGTGCAATTCTGAAATTTTTTGCTTTTTCCTGCTCCTCTTAGCATGATAAAGAAGATTCAAAGAGAGTGAGATGCCAGCTCCTTTCATTCAGTCAGTAGCTTCAAACATTTCTGGTATATGAATAACATGATGTTTTTCAATGGCAAAAATCAATGAATATTGTAAATGCACAAACAGTAATTTCTCCGCATTGCAAGGTGCAAGTCTGAAATTTTTTGCTTTTTCCTGCTCCTCTTAGCATGATAAAGAAGATTCAAAGAGAGTGAGATGCCAGCTCCTTTCATTCAGTCAGTAGCTTCAATCATTTCTGGATGTTTTTCAATGGCAAAAATCAATGAATATTGTAAATGCACAAACTGTAATTTCTCCGCATTGCAAGGTGCAATTCTGAAATTTTTTGCTTTTTCCTGCTCCTCTTAGCATGATAAAGAAGATTCAAAGAGAGTGAGATGCCAGCTCCTTTCATTCAGTCAGTAGCTTCAAACATTTCTGGTATATGAATAACATGTTTTTCAATGGCAAAAATCAATGAATATTGTAAATGCACAAACAGTAATTTCTCCGCATTGCAAGGTGCAATTCTGAAATTTTTTGCTTTTTCCCGCTCCTCTTAGCATGATAAAGAAGATTCAAAGAGAGTGAGGTGCCAGCTCCTTTCATTCAGTCAGTAGCTTCAAACATTTCTGGTATATGAATAACATGTTTTTCAATGGCAAAAATCAATGAATATTGTAAATGCACAAACAGTAATTTCTCCGCATTGCAAGGTGCAATTCTGAAATTTTTTGATTTTTCCTGCTCCTCTTAGCATGATAAAGAAGATTCAAAGAGAGTGAGATGCCGGCTCCTTTCATTCAGTCAGTAGCTTCAATCATTTCTGGACGTTTTTCAATGGCAAAAATCAATGAATATTGTAAATGCACAAACAGTAATTTCTCCGCATTGCAAGGTGCAATTCTGAAATTTTTTGCTTTTTCCTGCTCCTCTTAGCATGATAAAGAAGATTCAAAGAGAGTGAGATGCCAGCTCCTTTCATTCAGTCAGTAGCTTCAAACATTTCTGGTATATGAATAACATGATGTTTTTCAATGGCAAAAATCAATGAATATTGTAAATGCAAAAACAGTAATTTCTCCGCATTGCAAGGTGCAAGTCTGAAATTTTTTGCTTTTTCCTGCTCCTCTTAGCATGATAAAGAAGATTCAAAGAGAGTGAGATGCCAGCTACTTTCATTCAGTCAGTAGCTTCAATCATTTCTGGACGTTTTTCAATGGTAAAAATCAATGAATATTGTAAATGCACAAACAGTAATTTCTCCACATTGCAAGGTGCAATTCTGAAATTTTTTGCTTTTTCCTGCTCCTCTTAGCATGATAAAGAAGATTCAAAGAGAGTGAGATGCCAGCTCCTTTCATTCAGTCAGTACCTTCAATCATTTCTGGACGTTTTTCAATGGCAAAAATCAATGAATATTGTAAATGCACAAACAGTAATTTCTCCGCATTGCAAGGTGCAATTCTGAAATTTTTTGCTTTTTCCCGCTCCTCTTAGCATGATAAAGAAGATTCAAAGAGGGTGAGTTGCCAGCTCCTTTCATTCAGTCAGTAGCTTCAAACATTTCTGGTATATGAATAACATGTTTTTCAATGGCAAAAATCAATGAATATTGTAAATGCACAAACAGTAATTTCTCCGCATTGCAAGGTGCAATTCTGAAATTTTTTGATTTTTCCTGCTCCTCTTAGCATGATAAAGAAGATTCAAAGAGAGTGAGATGCCAGCTCCTTTCATTCAGTCAGTAGCTTCAATCATTTCTGGACGTTTTTCAATGGCAAAAATCAATGAATATTGTAAATGCACAAACAGTAATTTCTCCGCATTGCAAGGTGCAATTCTGAAATTTTTTGCTTTTTCCTGCTCCTCTTAGCATGATAAAGAAGATTCAAAGAGAGTGAGATGCCAGCTCCTTTCATTCAGTCAGTAGCTTCAAACATTTCTGGTATATGAATAACATGATGTTTTTCAATGGCAAAAATCAATGAATATTGTAAATGCACAAACAGTAATTTCTCCGCATTGCAAGGTGCAAGTCTGAAATTTTTTGCTTTTTCCTGCTCCTCTTAGCATGATAAAGAAGATTCAAAGAGAGTGAGATGCCAGTTACTTTCATTCAGTCAGTAGCTTCAATCATTTCTGGACGTTTTTCAATGGTAAAAATCAATGAATATTGTAAATGCACAAACAGTAATTTCTCCACATTGCAAGGTGCAATTCTGAAATTTTTTGCTTTTTCCTGCTCCTCTTAGCATGATAAAGAAGATTCAAAGAGAGTGAGATGCCAGCTCCTTTGATTCAGTCAGTAGCTTCAAACATTTCTGGTATATGAATAACATGATGTTTTTCAATGGCAAAAATCAATGAATATTGTAAATGCACAAACAGTAATTTCTCCGCATTGCAAGGTGCAATTCTGAAATTTTTTGCTTTTTCCTGCTCCTCTTAGCATGATAAAGAAGATTCAAAGAGAGTGAGATGCCAGCTCCTTTCATTCAGTCAGTAGCTTCAAACATTTCTGGTATATGAATAACATGATGTTTTTCAATGGCAAAAATCAATGAATATTGTAAATGCACAAAAAGTAATTTCTCCGCATTGCAAGGTGCAATTCTGAAATTTTTTGCTTTTTCCTGCTCCTCTTAGCATGATAAAGAAGATTCAAAGAGAGTGAGATGCCAGCTCCTTTCATTCAGTCAGTAGCTTCAATCATTTCTGGATGTTTTTCAATGGCAAAAATCAATGAATATTGTAAATGCACAAACAGTAATTTCTCCGCATTGCAAGGTGCAATTCTGAAATTTTTTGCTTTTTCCTGCTCCTCTTAGCATGATAAAGAAGATTCAAAGAGAGTGAGATGTCAGCTCCTTTCATTCAGTCAGTAGCTTCAAACATTTCTGGTATATGAATAACATGATGTTTTTCAATGGCAAAAATCAATGAATATTGTAAATGCACAAACAGTAATTTCTCCGCATTGCAAGGTGCAATTCTGAAATTTTTTGCTTTTTCCTGCTCCTCTTAGCATGATAAAGAAGATTCAAAGAGAGTGAGATGCCAGCTCCTTTCATTCAGTCAGTAGCTTCAATCATTTCTGGATGTTTTTCAATGGCAAAAATCAATGAATATTGTAAATGCACAAACAGTAATTTCTCCGCATTGCAAGGTGCAATTCTGAAATTTTTTGCTTTTTCCTGCTCCTCTTAGCATGATAAAGAAGATTCAAAGAGAGTGAGATGCCAGCTCCTTTCGTTCAGTCAGTAGCTTCAATCATTTCTGGACGTTTTTCAATGGCAAAAATCATTGAATATTATAAATGCACAAACAGTAATTTCTCCGCATTGCAAGGTGCAATTCTGAAATTTTTTACTTTTTCCTGCTCCTCTTAGCATGATAAAGAAGATTCAAAGAGAGTGAGATGCCAGCTCCTTTCATTCAGTCAGTAGCTTCAATCATTTCTGGTATATCAATAACATGATGTTTTTCAATGGCAAAAATCAATGAATATTGTAAATGCACAAACAGTAATTTCTCCGCATTGCAAGGTGCAATTCTGAAATTTTTTGCTTTTTCCTGCTCCTCTTAGCATGATAAAGAAGATTCAAAGAGAGTGAGATGCCAGCTCCTTTCCTTCAGTCAGTAGCTTCAATCATTTCTGGACGTTTTTCAATGGCAAAAATCAATGAATATTGTAAATGCACAAACTGTAATTTCTCCGAATTGCAAGGTGCAATTCTGAAATTTTTTGCTTTTTCCTGCTCCTCTTAGCATGATAAACAAGATTCAAAGAGAGTGAGATGCCAGTTCCTTTCATTCAGTCAGTAGCTTCAATCATTTCTGGATGTTTTTCAATGGCAAAAATCAATGAATATTGTAAATGCACAAACAGTAATTTCTCCGCATTGCAAGGTGCAATTCTGAAATTTTTTGCTTTTTCCTGCTCCTCTTAGCATGATAAAGAAGATTCAAAGAGAGTGAGATGCCAGCTCCTTTCATTCAGTCAGTAGCTTCAATCATTTCTGGACGTTTTTCAATGGCAAAAATCAATGAATATTGTAAATTCACAAACAGTAATTTCTCCGCATTGCAAGGTGCAATTCTGAAATTTTTTGCTTTTTCCTGCTCCTCTTAGCATGATAAAGAAGATTCAAAGAGAGTGAGATGCCAGCTCCTTTCATTCAGTCAGTAGCTTCAAACATTTCTGGTATATGAATAACATGATGTTTTTCAATGGCAAAAATCAATGAATATTGTAAATGCACAAACAGTAATTTCTCCGCATTGCAAGGTGCAATTCTGAAATTTTTTGCTTTTTCCTGCTCCTCTTAGCATGATAAAGAAGATTCAAAGAGAGTGAGATGCCAGCTCCTTTCGTTCAGTCAGTAGCTTCAATCATTTCTGGACGTTTTTCAATGGCAAAAATCATTGAATATTATAAATGCACAAACAGTAATTTCTCCGCATTGCAAGGTGCAATTCTGAAATTTTTTACTTTTTCTTGCTCCTCTTAGCATGATAAAGAAGATTCAAAGAGAGTGAGATGCCAGCTCCTTTCATTCAGTCAGTAGCTTCAATCATTTCTGGTATATGAATAACATGATGTTTTTCAATGGCAAAAATCAATGAATATTGTAAATGCACAAACAGTAATTTCTCCGCATTGCAAGGTGCAATTCTGAAATTTTTTGCTTTTTCCTGCTCCTCTTAGCATGATAAAGAAGATTCAAAGAGAGTGAGATGCCAGCTCCTTTCATTCAGTCAGTATCTTCAATCATTTCTGGACGTTTTTCAATGGCAAAAATCAATGAATATTGTAAATGCACAAACAGTAATTTCTCCGCATTGCAAGGTGCAATTCTGAAATTTTTTGCTTTTTCCTGCTCCTCTTAGCATGATAAACAAGATTCAAAGAGAGTGAGATGCCAGCTCCTTTCATTCAGTCAGTAGCTTCAATCATTTCTGGACGTTTTTCAATGGCAAAAATCAATGAATATTGTAAATGCACAAACAGTAATTTCTCCGCATTGCAAGGTGCAATTCTGAAATTTTTTGCTTTTTCCTGCTCCTCTTAGCATGATAAAGAAGATTCAAAGAGAGTGAGATGCCAGCTCCTTTCATTCAGTCAGTAGCTTCAATCATTTCTGGATGTTTTTCAATGGCAAAAATCAATGAATATTGTAAATGCACAAACAGTAATTTCTCCGCATTGCAAGGTGCAATTCTGAAATTTTTTGCTTTTTCCTGCTCCTCTTAGCATGATAAAGAAGATTCAAAGAGAGTGAGATGCCAGCTCCTTTCATTCAGTCAGTAGCTTCAAACATTTCTGGTATATGAATAACATGATGTTTTTCAATGGCAAAAATCAATGAATATTGTAAATGCACAAACAGTAATTTGTCCGCATTGCAAGGTGCAATTCTGAAATTTTTTGCTTTTTCCTGCTCCTCTTAGCATGATAAAGAAGATTCAAAGAGAGTGAGATGCCAGCTCCTTTCGTTCAGTCAGTAGCTTCAATCATTTCTGGACGTTTTTCAATGGCAAAAATCATTTAATATTATAAATGCACAAACAGTAATTTCTCCGCATTGCAAGGTGCAATTCTGAAATTTTTTACTTTTTCCTGCTCCTCTTAGCATGATAAAGAAGATTCAAAGAGAGTGAGATGCCAGCTCCTTTCATTCAGTCAGTAGCTTCAAACATTTCTGGTATATGAAAAACATGTTTTTCAATGGCAAAAATCAATGAATATTGTAAATGCACAAACAGTAATATCTCCACATTGCAAGGTGCAATTCTGAAATTTTTTGCTTTTTCCTGATAATCCTAGCATGATAAAGAAGATTCAAAGAGAGTGAGATGCCAGCTCCTTTCATTCAGTCAGTAGCTTCAAACATTTCTGGACGTTTTTCAATGGCAAAAATCAATGAATATTGTAAATGCACAAACAGTAATATCTCCACATTGCAAGGTGCAATTCTGAAATTTTTTGCTTTTTCCTGTTAATCCTAGCATGATAAAGAAGATTCAAAGAGAGTGAGATGCCAGCTTCTTTCATTCAGTCAGTAGCTTCAAACATTTCTGGTATATGAAAAACATGTTTTTCAATGGCAAAAATCAATGAATATTGTAAATGCACAAACAGTAATATCTCCACATTGCAAGGTGCAATTCTGAAATTTTTTGCTTTTTCCTGCTAATCCTAGCATGATAAAGAAGATTCAAAGAGAGTGAGATGCCAGCTCCTTTCATTCAGTCAGTAGCTTCAAACATTTCTGGTATATGAAAAACATGTTTTTCAATGGTAAAAATCAATGAATATTGTAAATGCACAAACAGTAATATCTCCACATTGCAAGGTGCAATTCTGAAATTTTTTGCTTTTTCCTGCTAATCCTAGCATGATAAAGAAGATTCAAAGAGAGTGAGATGCCAGCTCCTTTCATTCAGTCAGTAGCTTCAAACATTTCTGGTATATGAAAAACATGTTTTTCAATGGCAAAAATCAATGAATATTGTAAATGCACAAACAGTAATATCTCCACATTGCAAGGTGCAATTCTGAAATTTTTAGCTTTTTCCTGTTAATCCTAGCATGATAAAGAAGATTCAAAGAGAGTGAGATGCCAGCTCCTTTCAGTCAGTAGCTTCAAACATTTCTGGACGTTTTTCAATGGCAAAAATCAATGAATATTGTAAATGCACAAACAGTAATATCTCCACATTGCAAGGTGCAATTCTGAAATTTTTTGCTTTTTCCTGTTAATCCTAGCATGATAAAGAAGATTCAAAGAGAGTGAGATGCCAGCTCCTTTCATTCAGTCAGTAGCTTCAAACATTTCTGGTATATGAAAAACATGTTTTTCAATGGCAAAAATCAATGAATATTGTAAATGCACAAACAGTAATATCTCCACATTGCAAGGTGCAATTCTGAAATTTTTTGCTTTTTCCTGCTAATCCTAGCATGATAAAGAAGATTCAAAGAGAGTGAGATGCCAGCTCCTTTCATTCAGTCAGTAGCTTCAAACATTTCTGGTATATGAAAAACATGTTTTTCAATGGCAAAAATCAATGAATATTGTAAATGCACAAACAGTAATATCTCCACATTGCAAGGTGCAATTCTGAAATTTTTTGCTTTTTCCTGCTAATCCTAGCATGATAAAGAAGATTCAAAGAGAGTGAGATGCCAGCTCCTTTCATTCAGTCAGTAGCTTCAAACATTTCTGGCATATGAAAAACATGTTTTTCAATGGCAAAAATCAATGAATATTGTAAATGCACAAACAGTAATATCTCCACATTGCAAGGTGCAATTCTGAAATTTTTTGCTTTTTCCTGCTAATCCTAGCATGATAAAGAAGATTCAAAGAGAGTGAGATGCCTGCTCCTTTCATTCAGTCAGTAGCTTCAGACATTTCTGGACGTTTTTCAATGGCAAAAATCAATGAATATTGTAAATGCACAAACAGTAATATCTCCACATTGCAAGGTGCAATTCTGAAATTTTTTGCTTTTTCCTGTTAATCCTAGCATGATAAAGAAGATTCAAAGAGAGTGAGATGCCAGCTCCTTTCATTCAGTCAGTAGCTTCAAACATTTCTGGTATATGAAAAACGTTTTTCAATGGCAAAAATCAATGAATATTGTAAATGCACAAACAGTAATATCTCCACATTGCAAGGTGCAACTCTGAAATTTTTTGCTTTTTCCTGCTAATCCTAGCATGATAAAGAAGATTCAAAGAGAGTGAGATGCCAGCTCCTTTCATTCAGTCAGTAGCTTCAAACATTTCTGGACGTTTTTCAATGGCAAAAATCAATGAATATTGTAAATGCACAAACAGTAATATCTCCACATTGCAAGGTGCAATTCTGAAATTTTTTGCTTTTTCCTGCTAATCCTAGCATGATAAAGAAGATTCAAAGAGAGTGAGATGCCAGCTCCTTTCATTCAGTCAGTAGCTTCAAACATTTCTGGTATATGAAAAACATGTTTTTCAATGGCAAAAATCAATGAATATTGTAAATGCACAAACAGTAATATCTCCACATTGCAAGGTGCAATTCTGAAATTTTTTGCTTTTTCCTGCTAATCCTAGCATGATAAAGAAGATTCAAAGAGAGTGAGATGCCAGCTCCTTTCATTCAGTCAGTAGCTTCAAACATTTCTGGCATATGAAAAACATGTTTTTCAATGGCAAAAATCAATGAATATTGTAAATGCACAAACAGTAATATCTCCACATTGCAAGGTGCAATTCTGAAATTTTTTGCTTTTTCCTGCTAATCCTAGCATGATAAAGAAGATTCAAAGAGAGTGAGATGCCTGCTCCTTTCATTCAGTCAGTAGCTTCAGACATTTCTGGACGTTTTTCAATGGCAAAAATCAATGAATATTGTAAATGCACAAACAGTAATATCTCCACATTGCAAGGTGCAATTCTGAAATTTTTTGCTTTTTCCTGTTAATCCTAGCATGATAAAGAAGATTCAAAGAGAGTGAGATGCCAGCTCCTTTCATTCAGTCAGTAGTTTCAAACATTTCTGGTATATGAAAAACGTTTTTCAATGGCAAAAATCAATGAATATTGTAAATGCACAAACAGTAATATCTCCACATTGCAAGGTGCAACTCTGAAATTTTTTGCTTTTTCCTGCTAATCCTAGCATGATAAAGAAGATTCAAAGAGAGTGAGATGCCAGCTCCTTTCATTCAGTCAGTAGCTTCAAACATTTCTGGACGTTTTTCAATGGCAAAAATCAATGAATATTGTAAATGCACAAACAGTAATATCTCCACATTGCAAGGTGCAATTCTGAAATTTTTTGCTTTTTCCTGCTAATCCTAGCATGATAAAGAAGATTCAAAGAGAGTGAGATGCCAGCTCCTTTCATTCAGTCAGTAGCTTCAAACATTTCTGGTATATGAAAAACATGTTTTTCAATGGCAAAAATCAATGAATATTGTAAATGCACAAACAGTAATATCTCCACATTGCAAGGTGCAATTCTGAAATTTTTTGCTTTTTCCTGCTAATCCTAGCATGATAAAGAAGATTCAAAGAGAGTGAGATGCCAGCTCCTTTCATTCAGTCAGTAGCTTCAAACATTTCTGGACGTTTTTCAATGGCAAAAATCAATGAATATTGTAAATGCACAAACAGTAATATCTCCACATTGTAAGGTGCAATTCTGAAATTTTTTGCTTTTTCCTGCTAATCCTAGCATGATAAAGAAGATTCAAAGAGAGTGAGATGCCAGCTCCTTTCATTCAGTCAGTAGCTTCAAACATTTCTGGTATATGAAAAACATGTTTTTCAATGGCAAAAATCAATGAATATTGTAAATGCACAAACAGTAATATCTCCACATTGCAAGGTGCAATTCTGAAATGTTTTGCTTTTTCCTGCTAATCCTAGCATGATAAAGAAGATTCAAAGAGAGTGAGATGCCAGCTCCTTTCATTCAGTCAGTAGCTTCAAACATTTCTGGACGTTTTTCAATGGGAAAAATCAATGAATATTGTAAATGCACAAACAGTAATATCTCCACATTGCAAGGTGCAATTCTGAAATTTTTTGCTTTTTCCTGTTAATCCTAGCATGATAAAGAAGATTCAAAGAGAGTGAGATGCCAGCTCCTTTCATTCAGTCAGTAGCTTCAAACATTTCTGGTATATGAAAAACATGTTTTTCAATGGCAAAAATCAATGAATATTGTAAATGCACAAACAGTAATATCTCCACATTGCAAGGTGCAATTCTGAAATTTTTTGCTTTTTCCTGCTAATCCTAGCATGATAAAGAAGATTCAAAGAGAGTGAGATGCCAGCTCCTTTCATTCAGTCAGTAGCTTCAAACATTTCTGGTATATGAAAAACATGTTTTTCAATGGCAAAAATCAATGAATATTGTAAATGCACAAACAGTAATATCTCCACATTGCAAGGTGCAATTCAGAAATTTTTTGCTTTTTCCTGCTAATCCTAGCATGATAAAGAAGATTCAAAGAGAGTGAGATGCCAGCTCCTTTCATTCAGTCAGTAGCTTCAAACATTTCTGGACGTTTTTCAATGGCAAAAATCAATGAATATTGTAAATGCACAAACAGTAATATCTCCACATTGCAAGGTGCAATTCTGAAATTTTTTGCTTTTTCCTGTTAATCCTAGCATGATAAAGAAGATTCAAAGAGAGTGAGATGCCAGCTCCTTTCATTCAGTCAGTAGCTTCAAACATTTCTGGTATATGAAAAACATGTTTTTCAATGGCAAAAATCAATGAATATTGTAAATGCACAAACAGTAATATCTCCACATTGCAAGGTGCAATTCTGAAATTTTTGCCATTGAAAAACATCATGTTATTCATATACCAGAAATGTTTGAAGCTACTGACTGAATGAAAGCAGCTGGCATCTCACTCTCTTTGAATCTTCTTTATCATGCTAAGAGGAGCAGGAAAAAGCAAAAAATTTCAGAATTGCACCTTGCAATGCGGAGAAATTACTGTTTGTGCATTTACAATATTCATTGATTTTTGCCATTGAAAAACGTCCAGAAAAGATTGAAGCTACTGACTGAATGAAAGGAGCTGGCATCTCACTCTCTTTGAATCTTCTTTATCATGCTAAGAGGAGCAGGAAAAAGCAAAAAATTTCAGAATTGCACCTTGCAATGCGGAGAAATTACTGTTTGTGCATTTACAATATTCATTGATTTTTGCCATTGAAAAACATCATGTTATTCATATACCAGAAATGTTTGAAGCTACTGACTGAATGAAAGGAGCTGGCATCTCACTCTCTTTGAATCTTCTTTATCATGCTAAGAGGAGCAGGAAAAAGCAAAAAATTTCAGAATTGCACCTTGCAATGCGGAGAAATTACTGTTTGTGCATTTACAATATTCATTGATTTTTGCCATTGAAAAACATCATGTTATTCATATACCAGAAATTTTGAAGCTACTGACTGAATGAAAGGAGCTGGCATCTCACTCTCTTTGAATCTTCTTTATCATGCTAAGAGGAGCAGGAAAAAGCAAAAAATTTCAGAATTGCACCTTGCAATGCGGAGAAATTACTGTTTGTGCATTTACAATATTCATTGATTTTTGCCATTGAAAAACATCATGTTATTCATATACCAGAAATGTTTGAAGCTACTGACTGAATGAAAGGAGCTGGCATCTCACTCTCTTTGAATCTTCTTTATCATGCTAAGAGGAGCAGGAAAAAGCAAAAAATTTCAGAATTGCACCTTGCAATGCGGAGAAATTACTGTTTGTGCATTTACAATATTCATTGATTTTTGCCATTGAAAAACGTCCAGAAATGATTGAAGCTACTGACTGAATGAAAGGAGCTGGCATCTCACTCTCTTTGAATCTTCTTTATCATGCTAAGAGGAGCAGGAAAAAGCAAAAAATTTCAGAATTGCACCTTGCAATGCGGAGAAATTACTGTTTGTGCATTTACAATATTCATTGATTTTTGCCATTGAAAAACATCATGTTATTCATATACCAGAAATGTTTGAAGCTACTGACTGAATGAAAGGAGCTGGCATCTCACTCTCTTTGAATCTTCTTTATCATGCTAAGAGGAGCAGGAAAAAGCAAAAAGTTTCAGAATTGCACCTTGCAATGCGGAGAAATTACTGTTTGTGCATTTACAATATTCATTGATTTTTACCATTGAAAAACGTCCAGAAATGATTGAAGCTACTGACTGACCGAAAGGAGCTGGCATCTCACTCTCTTTGAATCTTCTTTAACATGCTAAGAGGAGCAGGAAAAAGCAAAAAATTTCAGAATTGCACCTTGCAATGCGGAGAAATTACTGTTTGTGCATTTACAATATTCATTGATTTTTGCCATTGAAAAACATCATGTTATTCATATACCAGAAATGTTTGAAGCTACTGACTGAATGAAAGGAGCTGGCATCTCACTCTCTTTGAATCTTCTTTATCATGCTAAGAGGAGCAGGAAAAAGCAAAAAATTTCAGAATTGCACCTTGCAATGCGGAGAAATTAGTGTTTGTGCATTTACAATATTCATTGATTTTTGCCATTGAAAAACGTCCAGAAATGATTGAATCTACTGACTGAATGAAAGGAGCTGGCATCTCACTCTCTTTGAATCTTCTTTATCATGCTAAGAGGAGCAGGAAAAAGCAAAAAATTTCAGAATTGCACCTTGCAATGCGGAGAAATTACTGTTTGTGCATTTACAAAATTCATTGATTTTTGCCATTGAAAAACATCATGTTATTCATATACCAGAAATGATTGAAGCTACTGACTGAATGAAAGGAGCTGGCATCTCACTCTCTTTGAATCTTCTTTATCATGCTAAGAGGAGCAGGAAAAAGCAAAAAATTTCAGAATTGCACCTTGCAATGCGGAGAAATTACTGTTTGTGCATTTACAATATTCATTGATTTTTGCCATTGAAAAACTTCCAGAAATGATTGAAGCTACTGACTGAATGAAAGGAGCTGGCATCTCACTCTCTTTGAATCTTCTTTATCATGCTAAGAGGAGCAGGATAAAGCAAAAAATTTCAGAATTGCACCTTGCAATGCGGAGAAATTACTGTTTGTGCATTTACAATATTCATTGATTTTTGCCATTGAAAAACATCATGTTATTCATATACCAGAAATGATTGAAGCTACTGACTGATTGAAAGTAGCTGGCATCTCACTCTCTTTGAATCTTCTTTATCATGCTAAGAGGAGCAGGAAAAAGCAAAAAATTTCAGAATTGCACCTTGCAATGCGGAGAAATTACTGTTTGTGCATTTACAATATTCATTGATTTTTGCAATTGAAAAACGTCCAGAAATGATTGAAGCTACTGACTGAATGAAAGGAGCTGGCATCTCACTCTCTTTGAATCTTCTTTATCATGCTAAGAGGAGCAGGAAAAAGCAAAAAATTTCAGAATTGCACCTTGCAATGCGGAGAAATTACTGTTTGTGCATTTACAATATTCATTGATTTTTGCCATTGAAAAACGTCCAGAAATGATTGAAGCTACTGACTGAATGAAAGGAGCTGTTATCTCACTCTCTTTGAATCTTGTTTATCATGCTAAGAGGAGCAGGAAAAAGCAAAAAATTTCAGAATTTCACCTTGCAATGCGGAGAAATTACTGTTTGTGCATTTACAATATTCATTGATTTTTGCCATTGAAAAACATCATGTTATTCATATACCAGAAATGATTGAAGCTACTGACTGAATGAAAGGAGCTGACATCTCACTCTCTCTGAATCTTCTTTATCATGCTAAGAGGAGCAGGAAAAAGTAAAAAATTTCAGAATTGCACCTTGCAATGCGGAGAAATTACTGTTTGTGCATTTACAATATTCAATGATTTTTGCCCTTGAAAAACGTCCAGAAATGATTGAAGCTACTGACTGAACGAAAGGAGCTGGCATCTCACTCTCTTTGAATCTTCTTTATCATGCTAAGAGGAGCAGGAAAAAGCAAAAAATTTCAGAATTGCACCTTGCAATGCGGAGAAATTACTGTTTGCGCATTTACAATATTCATTGATTTTTGCCATTGAAAAACATCATGTTATTCATATACCAGAAATGTTTGAAGCTACTGACTGAATGAAAGCAGCTGGCATCTCACTCTCTTTGAATCTTCTTTATCATGCTAAGAGGAGCAGGAAAAAGCAAAAAATTTCAGAATTGCACCTTGCAATGCGGAGAAATTACTGTTTGTGCATTTACAATATTCATTGATTTTTGCCATTGAAAAACGTCCAGAAATGATTGAAGCTACTGACTGAATGAAAGGAGCTGGCATCTCACTCTCTTTGAATCTTCTTTATCATGCTAAGAGGAGCAGGAAAAAGCAAAAAATTTCAGAATTGCACCTTGCAATGCGGAGAAATTACTGTTTGTGCATTTACAATATTCATTGATTTTTGCCATTGAAAAACATCATGTTATTCATATACCAGAAATGATTGAAGCTACTGACTGAATGAAAGGAGCTGACATCTCACTCTCTTTGAATCTTCTTTATCATGCTAAGAGGAGCAGGAAAAAGTAAAAAATTTCAGAATTGCACCTTGCAATGCGGAGAAATTACTGTTTGTGCATTTACAATATTCAATGATTTTTGCCCTTGAAAAACGTCCAGAAATGATTGAAGCTACTGACTGAACGAAAGGAGCTGGCATCTCACTCTCTTTGAATCTTCTTTATCATGCTAAGAGGAGCAGGAAAAAGCAAAAAATTTCAGAATTGCACCTTGCAATGCGGAGAAATTACTGTTTGTGCATTTACAATATTCATTGATTTTTGCCATTGAAAAACATCATGTTATTCATATACCAGAAATGTTTGAAGCTACTGACTGAATGAAAGCAGCTGGCATCTCACTCTCTTTGAATCTTCTTTATCATGCTAAGAGGAGCAGGAAAAAGCAAAAAATTTCAGAATTGCACCTTGCAATGCGGAGAAATTACTGTTTGTGCATTTACAATATTCATTGATTTTTGCCATTGAAAAACGTCCAGAAATGATTGAAGCTACTGACTGAATGAAAGGAGCTGGCATCTCACTCTCTTTGAATCTTCTTTATCATGCTAAGAGGAGCAGGAAAAAGCAAAAAATTTCAGAATTGCACCTTGCAATGCGGAGAAATTACTGTTTGTGCATTTACAATATTCATTGATTTTTGCCATTGAAAAACATCATGTTATTCATATACCAGAAATGTTTGAAGCTACTGACTGAATGAAAGGAGCCGGCATCTCACTCTCTTTGAATCTTCTTTATCATGCTAAGAGGAGCAGGAAAAAGCAAAAAATTTCAGAATTGCACCTTGCAGTGCGGAGAAATTACTGTTTGTGCATTTACAATATTCATTGATTTTTGCCATTGAAAAACGTCCAGAAATGATTGAAGCTACTTACTGAATGAAAGGAGCTGGCATCTCACTCTCTTTGAATCTTCTTTATCATGCTAAGAGGAGCAGGAAAAAGCAAAAAATTTCAGAATTGCACCTTGCAATGCGGAGAAATTACTGTTTGTGCATTTACAATATTCATTGATTTTTGCCATTGAAAAACGTCCAGAAATGATTGAAGCTACTGACTGAATGAAAGGAGCTGGCATCTCACTCTCTTTGAATCTTCTTTATCATGCTAAGAGGAGCAGGAAAAAGCAAAAAATTTCAGAATTGCACCTTGCAATGCGGAGAAATTATTGTTTGTGCATTTACAATATTCATTGATTTTTGCCATTGAAAAACATCATGTTATTCATATACCAGAAATGTTTGAAGCTACTGACTGAATGAAAGGAGCTGGCATCTCACTCTCTTTGAATCTTCTTTATCATGCTAAGAGGAGCAGGAAAAAGCAAAAAATTTCAGAATTGCACCTTGCAATGCGGAGAAATTACTGTTTGTGCATTTACAATATTCATTGATTTTTGCCATTGAAAAACGTCCAGAAATGATTGAAGCTACTGACTGAATGAAAGGAGCTGGCATCTCACTCTCTTTGAATCTTCTTTATCATGCTAAGAGGAGCAGGAAAAAGCAAAAAATTTCAGAATTGCACCTTGCAATGTGGAGAAATTACTGTTTGTGCATTTACAATATTCATTGATTTTTGCCATTGAAAAACATCATGTTATTCATATACCAGAAATGTTTGAAGCTACTGACTGAATGAAAGGAGCTGGCATCTCACTCTCTTTGAATCTTCTTTATCATGCTAAGAGGAGCAGGAAAAAGCAAAAAATTTCAGAATTGCACCTTGCAATGCGGAGAAATTACTGTTTGTGCATTTACAACATTCATTGATTTTTACCATTGAAAAACGTCCAGAAATGATTGAAGCTACTGACTGACCGAAAGGAGCTGGCATCTCACTCTCTTTGAATCTTCTTTAACATGCTAAGAGGAGCAGGAAAAAGCAAAAAATTTCAGAATTGCACCTTCCAATGCGGAGAAATTACTGTTTGTGCATTTACAATATTCATTGATTTTTGCCATTGAAAAACATCATGTTATTCATATACCAGAAATGTTTGAAGCTACTGACTGAATGAAAGGAGCTGGCATCTCACTCTCTTTGAATCTTCTTTATCATGCTAAGAGGAGCAGGAAAAAGCAAAAAATTTCAGAATTGCACCTTGCAATGCGGAGAAATTAGTGTTTGTGCATTTACAATATTCATTGATTTTTGCCATTGAAAAACGTCCAGAAATGATTGAATCTACTGACTGAATGAAAGGAGCTGGCATCTCACTCTCTTTGAATCTTCTTTATCATGCTAAGAGGAGCAGGAAAAAGCAAAAAATTTCAGAATTGCACCTTGCAATGCGGAGAAATTACTGTTTGTGCATTTACAAAATTCATTGATTTTTGCCATTGAAAAACATCATGTTATTTATATACCAGAAATGATTGAAGCTACTGACTGAATGAAAGGAGCTGGCATCTCACTCTCTTTGAATCTTCTTTATCATGCTAAGAGGAGCAGGAAAAAGCAAAAAATTTCAGAATTGCACCTTGCAATGCGGAGAAATTACTGTTTGTGCATTTACAATATTCATTGATTTTTGCCATTGAAAAACTTCCAGAAATGATTGAAGCTACTGACTGAATGAAAGGAGCTGGCATCTCACTCTCTTTGAATCTTCTTTATCATGCTAAGAGGAGCAGGATAAAGCAAAAAATTTCAGAATTGCACCTTGCAATGCGGAGAAATTACTGTTTGTGCATTTACAATATTCATTGATTTTTGCCATTGAAAAACATCATGTTATTCATATACCAGAAATGATTGAAGCTACTGACTGAATGAAAGTAGCTGGCATCTCACTCTCTTTGAATCTTCTTTATCATGCTAAGAGGAGCAGGAAAAAGCAAAAAATTTCAGAATTGCACCTTGCAATGCGGAGAAATTACTGTTTGTGCATTTACAATATTCATTGATTTTTGCCATTGAAAAACGTCCAGAAATGATTGAAGCTACTGACTGAATGAAAGGAGCTGGCATCTCACTCTCTTTGAATCTTCTTTATCATGCTAAGAGGAGCAGGAAAAAGCAAAAAATTTCAGAATTGCACCTTGCAATGCGGAGAAATTACTGTTTGTGCATTTACAATATTCATTGATTTTTGCCATTGAAAAACATCATGTTATTCATATACCAGAAATGTTTGAAGCTACTGACTGAATGAAAGGAGCTGGCATCTCACTCTCTTTGAATCTTCTTTATCATGCTAAGAGGAGCAGGAAAAAGCAAAAAATTTCAGAATTGCACCTTGCAATGCGGAGAAATTACTGTTTGTGCATTTACAATATTCATTGATTTTTGCCATTGAAAAACGTCCAGAAATGATTGAAGCTACTGACTGAATGAAAGGAGCTGGCATCTCACTCTCTTTGAATCTTCTTTATCATGCTAAGAGGAGCAGGAAAAAGCAAAAAATTTCAGAATTGCACCTTGCAATGCGGAGAAATTACTGTTTGTGCATTTACAATATTCATTGATTTTTGCCATTGAAAAACGTCCAGAAATGATTGAAGCTACTGACTGAATGAAAGGAGCTGGCATCTCACTCTCTTTGAATCTTCTTTATCATGCTAAGAGGAGCAGGAAAAAGCAAAAAATTTCAGAATTGCACCTTGCAATGCGGAGAAATTATTGTTTGTGCATTTACAATATTCATTGATTTTTGCCATTGAAAAACATCATGTTATTCATATACCAGAAATGTTTGAAGCTACTGACTGAATGAAAGGAGCTGGCATCTCACTCTCTTTGAATCTTCTTTATCATGCTAAGAGGAGCAGGAAAAAGCAAAGAATTTCAGAATTGCACCTTGCAATGCGGAGAAATTACTGTTTGTGCATTTACAATATTCATTGATTTTTGCCATTGAAAAACGTCCAGAAATGATTGAAGCTACTGACTGAATGAAAGGAGCTGGCATCTCACTCTCTTTGAATCTTCTCTATCATGCTAAGAGGAGCAGGAAAAAGCAAAGAATTTCAGAATTGCACCTTGCAATGCGGAGAAATTACTGTTTGTGCATTTACAATATTCATTGATTTTTGCCATTGAAAAACATCATGTTATTCATATACCAGAAATGTTTGAAGCTACTGACTGAATGAAAGCAGCTGGCATCTCACTCTCTTTGAATCTTCTTTATCATGCTAAGAGGAGCAGGAAAAAGCAAAAAATTTCAGAATTGCACCTTGCAATGCGGAGAAATTACTGTTTGTGCATTTACAATATTCATTGATTTTTGCCATTGAAAAACGTCCAGAAATGATTGAAGCTACTGACTGAATGAAAGGAGCTGGCATCTCACTCTCTTTGAATCTTCTTTATCATGCTAAGAGGAGCAGGAAAAAGCAAAAAATTTCAGAATTGCACCTTGCAATGCGGAGAAATTACTGTTTGTGCATTTACAATATTCATTGATTTTTGCCATTGAAAAACATCATGTTATTCATATACCAGAAATGTTTGAAGCTACTGACTGAATGAAAGGAGCCGGCATCTCACTCTCTTTGAATCTTCTTTATCATGCTAAGAGGAGCAGGAAAAAGCAAAAAATTTCAGAATTGCACCTTGCAGTGCGGAGAAATTACTGTTTGTGCATTTACAATATTCATTGATTTTTGCCATTGAAAAACGTCCAGAAATGATTGAAGCTACTTACTGAATGAAAGGAGCTGGCATCTCACTCTCTTTGAATCTTCTTTATCATGCTAAGAGGAGCAGGAAAAAGCAAAAAATTTCAGAATTGCACCTTGCAATGCGGAGAAATTACTGTTTGTGCATTTACAATATTCATTGATTTTTGCCATTGAAAAACGTCCAGAAATGATTGAAGCTACTGACTGAATGAAAGGAGCTGGCATCTCACTCTCTTTGAATCTTCTTTATCATGCTAAGAGGAGCAGGAAAAAGCAAAAAATTTCAGAATTGCACCTTGCAATGCGGAGAAATTATTGTTTGTGCATTTACAATATTCATTGATTTTTGCCATTGAAAAACATCATGTTATTCATATACCAGAAATGTTTGAAGCTACTGACTGAATGAAAGGAGCTGGCATCTCACTCTCTTTGAATCTTCTTTATCATGCTAAGAGGAGCAGGAAAAAGCAAAAAATTTCAGAATTGCACCTTGCAATGCGGAGAAATTACTGTTTGTGCATTTACAATATTCATTGATTTTTGCCATTGAAAAACGTCCAGAAATGATTGAAGCTACTGACTGAATGAAAGGAGCTGGCATCTCACTCTCTTTGAATCTTCTTTATCATGCTAAGAGGAGCAGGAAAAAGCAAAAAATTTCAGAATTGCACCTTGCAATGTGGAGAAATTACTGTTTGTGCATTTACAATATTCATTGATTTTTGCCATTGAAAAACATCATGTTATTCATATACCAGAAATGTTTGAAGCTACTGACTGAATGAAAGGAGCTGGCATCTCACTCTCTTTGAATCTTCTTTATCATGCTAAGAGGAGCAGGAAAAAGCAAAAAATTTCAGAATTGCACCTTGCAATGCGGAGAAATTACTGTTTGTGCATTTACAACATTCATTGATTTTTACCATTGAAAAACGTCCAGAAATGATTGAAGCTACTGACTGACCGAAAGGAGCTGGCATCTCACTCTCTTTGAATCTTCTTTAACATGCTAAGAGGAGCAGGAAAAAGCAAAAAATTTCAGAATTGCACCTTCCAATGCGGAGAAATTACTGTTTGTGCATTTACAATATTCATTGATTTTTGCCATTGAAAAACATCATGTTATTCATATACCAGAAATGTTTGAAGCTACTGACTGAATGAAAGGAGCTGGCATCTCACTCTCTTTGAATCTTCTTTATCATGCTAAGAGGAGCAGGAAAAAGCAAAAAATTTCAGAATTGCACCTTGCAATGCGGAGAAATTAGTGTTTGTGCATTTACAATATTCATTGATTTTTGCCATTGAAAAACGTCCAGAAATGATTGAATCTACTGACTGAATGAAAGGAGCTGGCATCTCACTCTCTTTGAATCTTCTTTATCATGCTAAGAGGAGCAGGAAAAAGCAAAAAATTTCAGAATTGCACCTTGCAATGCGGAGAAATTACTGTTTGTGCATTTACAAAATTCATTGATTTTTGCCATTGAAAAACATCATGTTATTTATATACCAGAAATGATTGAAGCTACTGACTGAATGAAAGGAGCTGGCATCTCACTCTCTTTGAATCTTCTTTATCATGCTAAGAGGAGCAGGAAAAAGCAAAAAATTTCAGAATTGCACCTTGCAATGCGGAGAAATTACTGTTTGTGCATTTACAATATTCATTGATTTTTGCCATTGAAAAACTTCCAGAAATGATTGAAGCTACTGACTGAATGAAAGGAGCTGGCATCTCACTCTCTTTGAATCTTCTTTATCATGCTAAGAGGAGCAGGATAAAGCAAAAAATTTCAGAATTGCACCTTGCAATGCGGAGAAATTACTGTTTGTGCATTTACAATATTCATTGATTTTTGCCATTGAAAAACATCATGTTATTCATATACCAGAAATGATTGAAGCTACTGACTGAATGAAAGTAGCTGGCATCTCACTCTCTTTGAATCTTCTTTATCATGCTAAGAGGAGCAGGAAAAAGAAAAAATTTCAGAATTGCACCTTGCAATGCGGAGAAATTACTGTTTGTGCATTTACAATATTCATTGATTTTTGCCATTGAAAAACGTCCAGAAATGATTGAAGCTACTGACTGAATGAAAGGAGCTGGCATCTCACTCTCTTTGAATCTTCTTTATCATGCTAAGAGGAGCAGGAAAAAGCAAAAAATTTCAGAATTGCACCTTGCAATGCGGAGAAATTACTGTTTGTGCATTTACAATATTCATTGATTTTTGCCATTGAAAAACATCATGTTATTCATATACCAGAAATGTTTGAAGCTACTGACTGAATGAAAGGAGCTGGCATCTCACTCTCTTTGAATCTTCTTTATCATGCTAAGAGGAGCAGGAAAAAGCAAAAAATTTCAGAATTGCACCTTGCAATGCGGAGAAATTACTGTTTGTGCATTTACAATATTCATTGATTTTTGCCATTGAAAAACGTCCAGAAATGATTGAAGCTACTGACTGAATGAAAGGAGCTGGCATCTCACTCTCTTTGAATCTTCTTTATCATGCTAAGAGGAGCAGGAAAAAGCAAAAAATTTCAGAATTGCACCTTGCAATGCGGAGAAATTACTGTTTGTGCATTTACAATATTCATTGATTTTTGCCATTGAAAAACGTCCAGAAATGATTGAAGCTACTGACTGAATGAAAGGAGCTGGCATCTCACTCTCTTTGAATCTTCTTTATCATGCTAAGAGGAGCAGGAAAAAGCAAAAAATTTCAGAATTGCACCTTGCAATGCGGAGAAATTATTGTTTGTGCATTTACAATATTCATTGATTTTTGCCATTGAAAAACATCATGTTATTCATATACCAGAAATGTTTGAAGCTACTGACTGAATGAAAGGAGCTGGCATCTCACTCTCTTTGAATCTTCTTTATCATGCTAAGAGGAGCAGGAAAAAGCAAAGAATTTCAGAATTGCACCTTGCAATGCGGAGAAATTACTGTTTGTGCATTTACAATATTCATTGATTTTTGCCATTGAAAAACGTCCAGAAATGATTGAAGCTACTGACTGAATGAAAGGAGCTGGCATCTCACTCTCTTTGAATCTTCTCTATCATGCTAAGAGGAGCAGGAAAAAGCAAAAAATTTCAGAATTGCACCTTGCAATGCGGAGAAATTACTGTTTGTGCATTTACAATATTCATTGATTTTTGCCATTGAAAAACATCATGTTATTCATATACCAGAAATGTTTGAAGCTACTGACTGAATGAAAGGAGCTGGCATCTCACTCTCTTTAAATCTTCTTTATCATGCTAAGAGGAGCAGGAAAAAGCAAAAAATTTCAGAATTGCACCTTGCAATGCGGAGAAATTACTGTTTGTGCATTTACAATATTCATTGATTTTTACCATTGAAAAACGTCCAGAAATGATTGAAGCTACTGACTGACCGAAAGGAGCTGGCATCTCACTCTCTTTGAATCTTCTTTAACATGCTAAGAGGAGCAGGAAAAAGCAAAAAATTTCATAATTGCACCTTGCAATGCGGAGAAATTACTGTTTGTGCATTTACAATATTCATTGATTTTTGCCATTGAAAAACATCATGTTATTCATATACCAGAAATGTTTGAAGCTACTGACTGAATGAAAGGAGCTGGCATCTCACTCTCTTTGAATCTTCTTTATCATGCTAAGAGGAGCAGGAAAAAGCAAAAAATTTCAGAATTGCACCTTGCAATGCGGAGAAATTAGTGTTTGTGCATTTACAATATTCATTGATTTTTGCCATTGAAAAACGTCCAGAAATGATTGAATCTACTGACTGAATGAAAGGAGCTGGCATCTCACTCTCTTTGAATCTTCTTTATCATGCTAAGAGGAGCAGGAAAAAGCAAAAAATTTCAGAATTGCACCTTGCAATGCGGAGAAATTACTGTTTGTGCATTTACAAAATTCATTGATTTTTGCCATTGAAAAACATCATGTTATTCATATACCAGAAATGATTGAAGCTACTGACTGAATGAAAGGAGCTGGCATCTCACTCTCTTTGAATCTTCTTTATCATGCTAAGAGGAGCAGGAAAAAGCAAAAAATTTCAGAATTGCACCTTGCAATGCGGAGAAATTACTGTTTGTGCATTTACAATATTCATTGATTTTTGCCATTGAAAAACTTCCAGAAATGATTGAAGCTACTGACTGAATGAAAGGAGCTGGCATCTCACTCTCTTTGAATCTTCTTTATCATGCTAAGAGGAGCAGGATAAAGCAAAAAATTTCAGAATTGCACCTTGCAATGCGGAGAAATTACTGTTTGTGCATTTACAATAATCATTGATTTTTGCCATTGAAAAACATCATGTTATTCATATACCAGAAATGATTGAAGCTACTGACTGAATGAAAGTAGCTGGCATCTCACTCTCTTTGAATCTTCTTTATCATGCTAAGAGGAGCAGGAAAAAGCAAAAAATTTCAGAATTGCACCTTGCAATGCGGAGAAATTACTGTTTGTGCATTTACAATATTCATTGATTTTTGCCATTGAAAAACGTCCAGAAATGATTGAAGCTACTGACTGAATGAAAGGAGCTGGCATCTCACTCTCTTTGAATCTTCTTTATCATGCTAAGAGGAGCAGGAAAAAGCAAAAAATTTCAGAATTGCACCTTGCAATGCGGAGAAATTACTGTTTGTGCATTTACAATATTCATTGATTTTTGCCATTGAAAAACATCATGTTATTCATATACCAGAAATGTTTGAAGCTACTGACTGAATGAAAGGAGCTGGCATCTCACTCTCTTTGAATCTTCTTTATCATGCTAAGAGGAGCAGGAAAAAGCAAAAAATTTCAGAATTGCACCTTGCAATGCGGAGAAATTACTGTTTGTGCATTTACAATATTCATTGATTTTTGCCATTGAAAAACGTCCAGAAATGATTGAAGCTACTGACTGAATGAAAGGAGCTGGCATCTCACTCTCTTTGAATCTTCTTTATCATGCTAAGAGGAGCAGGAAAAAGCAAAAAATTTCAGAATTGCACCTTGCAATGCGGAGAAATTACTGTTTGTGCATTTACAATATTCATTGATTTTTGCCATTGAAAAACGTCCAGAAATGATTGAAGCTACTGACTGAATGAAAGGAGCTGGCATCTCACTCTCTTTGAATCTTCTTTATCATGCTAAGAGGAGCAGGAAAAAGCAAAAAATTTCAGAATTGCACCTTGCAATGCGGAGAAATTATTGTTTGTGCATTTACAATATTCATTGATTTTTGCCATTGAAAAACATCATGTTATTCATATACCAGAAATGTTTGAAGCTACTGACTGAATGAAAGGAGCTGGCATCTCACTCTCTTTGAATCTTCTTTATCATGCTAAGAGGAGCAGGAAAAAGCAAAAAATTTCAGAATTGCACCTTGCAATGCGGAGAAATTACTGTTTGTGCATTTACAATATTCATTGATTTTTGCCATTGAAAAACGTCCAGAAATGATTGAAGCTACTGACTGAATGAAAGGAGCTGGCATCTCACTCTCTTTGAATCTTCTTTATCATGCTAAGAGGAGCAGGAAAAAGCAAAAAATTTCAGAATTGCACCTTGCAATGCGGAGAAATTACTGTTTGTGCATTTACAATATTCATTGATTTTTGCCATTGAAAAACTTCCAGAAATGATTGAAGCTACTGACTGAATGAAAGGAGCTGGCATCTCACTCTCTTTGAATCTTCTTTATCATGCTAAGAGGAGCAGGAAAAAGCAAAAAATTTCAGAATTGCACCTTGCAATGCGGAGAAATTACTGTTTGTGCATTTACAATATTCATTGATTTTTGCCATTGAAAAACGTCCAGAAATGATTGAAGCTACTGACTGAATGAAAGGAGCTGGCATCTCACTCTCTTTGAATCTTCTTTATCATGCTAAGAGGAGCAGGAAAAAGCAAAAAATTTCAGAATTGCACCTTGCAATGCGGAGAAATTACTGTTTGTGCATTTACAATATTCATTGATTTTTGCCATTGAAAAACATCATGTTATTCATATACCAGAAATGTTTGAAGCTACTGACTGAATGAAAGGAGCTGGCATCTCACTCTCTTTGAATCTTCTTTATCATGCTAAGAGGAGCAGGAAAAAGCAAAAAATTTCAGAATTGCACCTTGCAATGCGGAGAAATTACTGTTTTGTGCATTTACAATATTCATTGATTTTTGCCATTGAAAAATGTCCAGAAATGATTGAAGCTACTGACTGAATGAAAGGAGCTGGCATCTCACTCTCTTTGAATCTTCTTTATCATGCTAAGAGGAGCAGGAAAAAGCAAAAAATTTCAGAATTGCACCTTGCAATGCGGAGAAATTACTGTTTGTGCATTTACAATATTCATTGATTTTTGCCATTGAAAAACATCATGTTATTCATATACCAGAAATGTTTGAAGCTACTGACTGAATGAAAGGAGCTGGCATCTCACTCTCTTTGAATCTTCTTTATCATGCTAAGAGGAGCAGGAAAAAGCAAAAAATTTCAGAATTGCACCTTGCAATGCGGAGAAATTACTGTTTGTGCATTTACAATATTCATTGATTTTTGCCATTGAAAAACGTCCAGAAATGATTGAAGCTACTGACTGAATGAAAGGAGCTGGCATCTCACTCTCTTTGAATCTTCTTTATCATGCTAAGAGGAGCAGGAAAAAGCAAAAAATTTCAGAATTGCACCTTGCAATGCGGAGAAATTACTGTTTGTGCATTTACAATATTCATTAATTTTTGCCATTGAAAAACTTCCAGAAATGATTGAAGCTACTGACTGAATGAAAGGAGCTGGCATCTCACTCTCTTTGAATCTTCTTTATCATGCTAAGAGGAGCAGGAAAAAGCAAAAAATTTCAGAATTGCACCTTGCAATGCGGAGAAATTACTGTTTGTGCATTTACAATATTCATTGATTTTTGCCATTGAAAAACGTCCAGAAATGATTGAAGCTACTGACTGAATGAAAGGAGCTGGCATCTCACTCTCTTTGAATCTTCTTTATCATGCTAAGAGGAGCAGGAAAAAGCAAAAAATTTCAGAATTGCACCTTGCAATGCGGAGAAATTACTGTTTGTGCATTTACAATATTCATTAATTTTTGCCATTGAAAAACTTCCAGAAATGATTGAAGCTACTGACTGAATGAAAGGAGCTGGCATCTCACTCTCTTTGAATCTTCTTTATCATGCTAAGAGGAGCAGGAAAAAACAAAAAATTTCAGAATTGCACCTTGCAATGCGGAGAAATTACTGTTTGTGCATTTACAATATTCATTGATTTTTGCCATTGAAAAACGTCCAGAAATGATTGAAGCTACTGACTGAATGAAAGGAGATGGCATCTCACTCTCTTTGAATCTTCTTTATCATGCTAAGAGGAGCAGGAAAAAGCAAAAAATTTCAGAATTGCACCTTGCAATGCGGAGAAATTACTGTTTGTGCATTTACAATATTCATTGATTTTTGCCATTGAAAAACTTCCAGAAATGATTGAAGCTACTGACTGAATGAAAGGAGCTGGCATCTCACTCTCTTTGAATCTTCTTTATCATGCTAAGAGGAGCAGGAAAAAGCAAAAAATTTCAGAATTGCACCTTGCAATGCGGAGAAATTACTGTTTGTGCATTTACAATATTCATTGATTTTTGCCATTGAAAAACATCATGTTATTCATATACCAGAAATGTTTGAAGCTACTGACTGAATGAAAGGAGCTGGCATCTCACTCTCTTTGAATCTTCTTTATCATGCTAAGAGGAGCAGGAAAAAGCAAAAAATTTCAGAATTGCACCTTGCAATGCGGAGAAATTACTGTTTTGTGCATTTACAATATTCATTGATTTTTGCCATTGAAAAATGTCCAGAAATGATTGAAGCTACTGACTGAATGAAAGGAGCTGGCATCTCACTCTCTTTGAATCTTCTTTATCATGCTAAGAGGAGCAGGAAAAAGCAAAAAATTTCAGAATTGCACCTTGCAATGCGGAGAAATTACTGTTTGTGCATTTACAATATTCATTAATTTTTGCCATTGAAAAACTTCCAGAAATGATTGAAGCTACTGACTGAATGAAAGGAGCTGGCATCTCACTCTCTTTGAATCTTCTTTATCATGCTAAGAGGAGCAGGAAAAAGCAAAAAATTTCAGAATTGCACCTTGCAATGCGGAGAAATTACTGTTTGTGCATTTACAATATTCATTGATTTTTGCCATTGAAAAACGTCCAGAAATGATTGAAGCTACTGACTGAATGAAAGGAGCTGGCATCTCACTCTCTTTGAATCTTCTTTATCATGCTAAGAGGAGCAGGAAAAAGCAAAAAATTTCAGAATTGCACCTTGCAATGCGGAGAAATTACTGTTTGTGCATTTACAATATTCATTGATTTTTGCCATTGAAAAACTTCCAGAAATGATTGAAGCTACTGACTGAATGAAAGGAGCTGGCATCTCACTCTCTTTGAATCTTCTTTATCATGCTAAGAGGAGCAGGAAAAAGCAAAAAATTTCAGAATTGCACCTTGCAATGCGGAGAAATTACTGTTTGTGCATTTACAATATTCATTGATTTTTGCCATTGAAAAACATCATGTTATTCATATACCAGAAATGTTTGAAGCTACTGACTGAATGAAAGGAGCTGGCATCTCACTCTCTTTGAATCTTCTTTATCATGCTAAGAGGAGCAGGAAAAAGCAAAAAATTTCAGAATTGCACCTTGCAATGCGGAGAAATTACTGTTTTGTGCATTTACAATATTCATTGATTTTTGCCATTGAAAAATGTCCAGAAATGATTGAAGCTACTGACTGAATGAAAGGAGCTGGCATCTCACTCTCTTTGAATCTTCTTTATCATGCTAAGAGGAGCAGGAAAAAGCAAAAAATTTCAGAATTGCACCTTGCAATGCGGAGAAATTACTGTTTGTGCATTTACAATATTCATTGATTTTTGCCATTGAAAAACATCATGTTATTCATATACCAGAAATGTTTGAAGCTACTGACTGAATGAAAGGAGCTGGCATCTCACTCTCTTTGAATCTTCTTTATCATGCTAAGAGGAGCAGGAAAAAGCAAAAAATTTCAGAATTGCACCTTGCAATGCGGAGAAATTACTGTTTGTGCATTTACAATATTCATTGATTTTTGCCATTGAAAAACGTCCAGAAATGATTGAAGCTACTGACTGAATGAAAGGAGCTGGCATCTCACTCTCTTTGAATCTTCTTTATCATGCTAAGAGGAGCAGGAAAAAGCAAAAAATTTCAGAATTGCACCTTGCAATGCGGAGAAATTACTGTTTGTGCATTTACAATATTCATTAATTTTTGCCATTGAAAAACTTCCAGAAATGATTGAAGCTACTGACTGAATGAAAGGAGCTGGCATCTCACTCTCTTTGAATCTTCGTTATCATGCTAAGAGGAGCAGGAAAAAGCAAAAAATTTCAGAATTGCACCTTGCAATGCGGAGAAATTACTCTTTGTGCATTTACAATATTCATTGATTTTTGCCATTGAAAAACGTCCAGAAATGATTGAAGCTACTGACTGAATGAAAGGAGCTGGCATCTCACTCTCTTTGAATCTTCTTTATCATGCTAAGAGGAGCAGGAAAAAGCAAAAAATTTCAGAATTGCACCTTGCAATGCGGAGAAATTACTGTTTGTGCATTTACAATATTCATTGATTTTTGCCATTGAAAAACTTCCAGAAATGATTGAAGCTACTGACTGAATGAAAGGAGCTGGCATCTCACTCTCTTTGAATCTTCTTTATCATGCTAAGAGGAGCAGGAAAAAGCAAAAAATTTCAGAATTGCACCTTGCAATGCGGAGAAATTACTGTTTGTGCATTTACAATATTCATTGATTTTTGCCATTGAAAAATGTCCAGAAATGATTGAAGCTACTGACTGAATGAAAGGAGCTGGCATCTCACTCTCTTTGAATCTTCTTTACCATGCTAAGAGGAGCAGGAAAAAGCAAAAAATTTCAGAATTGCACCTTGCAATGCGGAGAAATTACTGTTTGTGCATTTACAATATTCATTGATTTTTGCCATTGAAAAACATCATGTTATTCATATACCAGAAATGTTTGAAGCTACTGACTGAATGAAAGGAGCTGGCATCTCACTCTCTTTGAATCTTCTTTATCATGCTAAGAGGAGCAGGAAAAAGCAAAAAATTTCAGAATTGCACCTTGCAATGCGGAGAAATTACTGTTTTTGCATTTACAATATTCACTGATTTTTGCCATTGAAAAACGTCCAGAAATGATTGAAGCTACTGACTGAATGAAAGGAGCTGGCATCTCACTCTCTTTGAATCTTCTTTATCATGCTAAGAGGAGCAGGAAAAAGCAAAAAATTTCAGAATTGCACCTTGCAATGCGGAGAAATTACTGTTTGTGCATTTACAATATTCATTGATTTTTGCCATTGAAAAACGTCCAGAAATGATTGAAGCTACTGACTGAATGAAAGGAGCTGGCATCTCACTCTCTTTGAATCTTCTTTATCATGCTAAGAGGAGCAGGAAAAAGCAAAAAATTTCAGAATTGCACCTTGCAATGCGGAGAAATTACTGTTTGTGCATTTACAATATTCATTAATTTTTGCCATTGAAAAACTTCCAGAAATGATTGAAGCTACTGACTGAATGAAAGGAGCTGGCATCTCACTCTCTTTGAATCTTCTTTATCATGCTAAGAGGAGCAGGAAAAAGCAAAAAATTTCAGAATTGCACCTTGCAATGCGGAGAAATTACTGTTTGTGCATTTACAATATTCATTGATTTTTGCCATTGAAAAACGTCCAGAAATGATTGAAGCTACTGACTGAATGAAAGGAGCTGGCATCTCACTCTCTTTGAATCTTCTTTATCATGCTAAGAGGAGCAGGAAAAAGCAAAAAATTTCAGAATTGCACCTTGCAATGCGGAGAAATTACTGTTTGTGCATTTACAATATTCATTGATTTTTGCCATTGAAAAACTTCCAGAAATGATTGAAGCTACTGACTGAATGAAAGGAGCTGGCATCTCACTCTCTTTGAATCTTCTTTATCATGCTAAGAGGAGCAGGAAAAAGCAAAAAATTTCAGAATTGCACCTTGCAATGCGGAGAAATTACTGTTTGTGCATTTACAATATTCATTGATTTTTGCCATTGAAAAACTTCCAGAAATGATTGAAGCTACTGACTGAATGAAAGGAGCTGGCATCTCACTCTCTTTGAATCTTCTTTATCATGCTAAGAGGAGCAGGAAAAAGCAAAAAATTTCAGAATTGCACCTTGCAATGCGGAGAAATTACTGTTTGTGCATTTACAATATTCATTGATTTTTGCCATTGAAAAACGTCCAGAAATGATTGAAGCTACTGACTGAATGAAAGGAGCTGGCATCTCACTCTCTTTGAATCTTCTTTATCATGCTAAGAGGAGCAGGAAAAAGCAAAAAATTTCAGAATTGCACCTTGCAATGCGGAGAAATTACTGTTTGTGCATTTACAATATTCATTGATTTTTGCCATTGAAAAACATCATGTTATTCATATACCAGAAATGTTTGAAGCTACTGACTGAATGAAAGGAGCTGGCATCTCACTCTCTTTGAATCTTCTTTATCATGCTAAGAGGAGCAGGAAAAAGCAAAAAATTTCAGAATTGCACCTTGCAATGCGGAGAAATTACTGTTTGTGCATTTACAATATTCACTGATTTTTGCCATTGAAAAACGTCCAGAAATGATTGAAGCTACTGACTGAATGAAAGGAGCTGGCATCGCACTCTCTTTGAATCTTCTTTATCATGCTAAGAGGAGCAGGAAAAAGCAAAAAATTTCAGAATTGCACCTTGCAATGCGGAGAAATTACTGTTTGTGCATTTACAATATTCATTGATTTTTGCCATTGAAAAACGTCCAGAAATGATTGAAGCTACTGACTGAATGAAAGGAGCTGGCATCTCACTCTCTTTGAATCTTCTTTATCATGCTAAGAGGAGCAGGAAAAAGCAAAAAATTTCAGAATTGCACCTTGCAATGCGGAGAAATTACTGTTTGTGCATTTACAATATTCATTAATTTTTGCCATTGAAAAACTTCCAGAAATGATTGAAGCTACTGACTGAATGAAAGGAGCTGGCATCTCACTCTCTTTGAATCTTCTTTATCATGCTAAGAGGAGCAGGAAAAAGCAAAAAATTTCAGAATTGCACCTTGCAATGCGGAGAAATTACTGTTTGTGCATTTACAATATTCATTGATTTTTGCCATTGAAAAACGTCCAGAAATGATTGAAGCTACTGACTGAATGAAAGGAGCTGGCATCTCACTCTCTTTGAATCTTCTTTATCATGCTAAGAGGAGCAGGAAAAAGCAAAAAATTTCAGAATTGCACCTTGCAATGCGGAGAAATTACTGTTTGTGCATTTACAATATTCATTGATTTTTGCCATTGAAAAACTTCCAGAAATGATTGAAGCTACTGACTGAATGAAAGGAGCTGGCATCTCACTCTCTTTGAATCTTCTTTATCATGCTAAGAGGAGCAGGAAAAAGCAAAAAATTTCAGAATTGCACCTTGCAATGCGGAGAAATTACTGTTTGTGCATTTACAATATTCATTGATTTTTGCCATTGAAAAACGTCCAGAAATGATTGAAGCTACTGACTGAATGAAAGGAGCTGGCATCTCACTCTCTTTGAATCTTCTTTATCATGCTAAGAGGAGCAGGAAAAAGCAAAAAATTTCAGAATTGCACCTTGCAATGCGGAGAAATTACTGTTTGTGCATTTACAATATTCATTGATTTTTGCCATTGAAAAACATCATGTTATTCATATACCAGAAATGTTTGAAGCTACTGACTGAATGAAAGGAGCTGGCATCTCACTCTCTTTGAATCTTCTTTATCATGCTAAGAGGAGCAGGAAAAAGCAAAAAATTTCAGAATTGCACCTTGCAATGCGGAGAAATTACTGTTTGTGCATTTACAATATTCATTGATTTTTGCCATTGAAAAACGTCCAGAAATGATTGAAGCTACTGACTGAATGAAAGGAGCTGGCATCTCACTCTCTTTGAATCTTCTTTATCATGCTAAGAGGAGCAGGAAAAAGCAAAAAATTTCAGAATTGCACCTTGCAATGCGGAGAAATTACTGTTTGTGCATTTACAATATTCATTGATTTTTGCCATTGAAAAACGTCCAGAAATGATTGAAGCTACTGACTGAATGAAAGGAGCTGGCATCTCACTCTCTTTGAATCTTCTTTATCATGCTAAGAGGAGCAGGAAAAAGCAAAAAATTTCAGAATTGCACCTTGCAATGCGGAGAAATTACTGTTTGTGCATTTACAATATTCATTAATTTTTGCCATTGAAAAACTTCCAGAAATGATTGAAGCTACTGACTGAATGAAAGGAGCTGGCATCTCACTCTCTTTGAATCTTCTTTATCATGCTAAGAGGAGCAGGAAAAAGCAAAAAATTTCAGAATTGCACCTTGCAATGCGGAGAAATTACTGTTTGTGCATTTACAATATTCATTGATTTTTGCCATTGAAAAACGTCCAGAAATGATTGAAGCTACTGACTGAATGAAAGGAGCTGGCATCTCACTCTCTTTGAATCTTCTTTATCATGCTAAGAGGAGCAGGAAAAAGCAAAAAATTTCAGAATTGCACCTTGCAATGCGGAGAAATTACTGTTTGTGCATTTACAATATTCATTGATTTTTGCCATTGAAAAACTTCCAGAAATGATTGAAGCTACTGACTGAATGAAAGGAGCTGGCATCTCACTCTCTTTGAATCTTATTTATCATGCTAAGAGGAGCAGGAAAAAGCAAAAAATTTCAGAATTGCACCTTGCAATGCGGAGAAATTACTGTTTGTGCATTTACAATATTCATTGATTTTTGCCATTGAAAAACATCATGTTATTCATATACCAGAAATGTTTGAAGCTACTGACTGAATGAAAGGAGCTGGCATCTCACTCTCTTTGAATCTTCTTTATCATGCTAAGAGGAGCAGGAAAAAGCAAAAAATTTCAGAATTGCACCTTGCAATGCGGATAAATTACTGTTTGTGCATTTACAATATTCATTGATTTTTGCCATTGAAAAACATCATGTTATTCATATACCAGAAATGATTGAAGCTACTGACTGAATGAAAGGAGCTGGCATCTCACTCTCTTTGAATCTTCTTTATCATGCTAAGAGGAGCAGGAAAAAGCAAAAAATTTCAGAATTGCACCTTGCAATGCGGAGAAATTACTGTTTGTGCATTTACAATATTCATTGATTTTTACCATTGAAAAACATCATGTTATTCATATACCAGAAATGTTTGAAGCTACTGACTGAATGAAAGGAGCTGGCATCTCACTCTCTTTGAATCTCTTTATCATGCTAAGAGGAGCAGGAAAAAGCAAAAAATTTCAGAATTGCACCTTGCAATGCGGAGAAATTACTGTTTGTGCATTTACAATATTCATTGATTTTTGCCATTGAAAAACGTCCAGAAATGATTGAAGCTACTGACTGAATGAAAGGAGCTGGCATCTCACTCTCTTTGAATCTTCTTTATCATGCTAAGAGGAGCAGGAAAAAGCAAAAAATTTCAGAATTGCACCTTGCAATGCGGAGAAATTACTGTTTGTGCATTTACAATATTCATTGATTTTTGCCATTGAAAAACATCATGTTATTCATATACCAGAAATGTTTGAAGCTACTGACTGAATGAAAGGAGCTGGCATCTCACTCTCTTTGAATCTTCTTTATCATGCTAAGAGGAGCAGGAAAAAGCAAAAAATTTCAGAATTGCACCTTGCAATGCGGAGAAATTACTGTTTGTGCATTTACAATATTCATTGATTTTTGCCATTGAAAAACATCATGTTATTCATATGCCAGAAATGTTTGAAGCTACTGACTGAATGAAAGGAGCTGGCATCTCACTCTCTTTGAATCTTCTTTATCATGCTAAGAGGAGCAGGAAAATGCAAAAAATTTCAGAATTGCACCTTGCAATGCGGAGAAATTACTGTTTGTGCATTTACAATATTCATTGATTTTTACCATTGAAAAACGTCCAGAAATGATTGAAGCTACTGACTGAACGAAAGGAGCTGGCATCTCACTCTCTTTGAATCTTCTTTATCATGCTAAGAGGAGCAGGAAAAAGCAAAAAATTTCAGAATTGCACCTTGCAATGCGGAGAAATTACTGTTTGTGCATTTACAATATTCATTGATTTTTGCCATTGAAAAACATCATGTTATTCATATACCAGAAATGTTTGAAGCTACTGACTGAATGAAAGGAGCTGGCATCTCACTCTCTTTGAATCTTCTTTATCATGCTAAGAGGAGCAGGAAAAAGCAAAAAATTTCAGAATTGCACCTTGCAATGCGGAGAAATTACTGTTTGTGCATTTACAATATTCATTGATTTTTGCCATTGAAAAACGTCCAGAAATGATTGAAGCTACTGACTGAATGAAAGGAGCTGGCATCTCACTCTCTTTGAATCTTCTTTATCATGCTAAGAGGAGCAGGAAAAAGCAAAAAATTTCAGAATTGCACCTTGCAATGCGGAGAAATTGCTGTTTGTGCATTTACAAAATTCATTGATTTTTGCCATTGAAAAACATCATGTTATTCATATACCAGAAATGATTGAAGCTACTGACTGAATGAAAGGAGCTGGCATCTCACTCTCTTTGAATCTTCTTTATCATGCTAAGAGGAGCAGGAAAAAGCAAAAAATTTCAGAATTGCACCTTGCAATGCGGAGAAATTACTGTTTGTGCATTTACAATATTCATTGATTTTTGCCATTGAAAAACATCATGTTATTCATATACCAGAAATGTTTGAAGCTACTGACTGAATGAAAGGAGCTGGCATCTCACTCTCTTTGAATCTTCTTTATCATGCTAAGAGGAGCAGGAAAAAGCAAAAAATTTCAGAATTGCACCTTGCAATGCGGATAAATTACTCTTTGCGCATTTACAATATTCATTGATTTTTGCCATTGAAAAACATCATGTTATTCATATACCAGAAATGATTGAAGCTACTGACTGAATGAAAGGAGCTGGCATCTCACTCTCTTTGAATCTTCTTTATCATGCTAAGAGGAGCAGGAAAAAGCAAAAAATTTCAGAATTGCACCTTGCAATGCGGAGAAATTACTGTTTGTGCATTTACAATATTCATTGATTTTTGCCATTGAAAAACATCATGTTATTCATATACCAGAAATGATTGAAGCTACTGACTGAATGAAAGTAGCTGGCATCTCACTCTCTTTGAATCTTCTTTATCATGCTAAGAGGAGCAGGAAAAAGAAAATTTCAGAATTGCACCTTGCAATGCGGAGAAATTACTGTTTGTGCATTTACAATATCCATTGATTTTTGCAATTGAAAAACGTCCAGAAATGTTTGAAGCTACTGACTGAATGAAAGGAGCTGGCATCTCACTCTCTTTGAATCTTCTTTATCATGCTAAGAGGAGCAGGAAAAAGCAAAAAATTTCAGAATTGCACCTTGCAATGCGGAGAAATTACTGTTTGTGCATTTACAATATTCATTGATTTTTGCCATTGAAAAACATCATGTTATTCATATACCAGAAATGTTTGAAGCTACTGACTGAATGAAAGGAGCTGGCATCTCACTCTCTTTGAATCTTCTTTATCATGCTAAGAGGAGCAGGAAAAAGCAAAAAATTTCAGAATTGCACCTTGCAATGCGGAGAAATTACTGTTTGTGCATTTACAATATTCATTGATTTTTGCCATTGAAAAACATCATGTTATTCATATACCAGAAATGATTGAAGCTACTGACTGAATGAAAGTAGCTGGCATCTCACTCTCTTTGAATCTTCTTTATCATGCTAAGAGGAGCAGGAAAAAGCAAAAAATTTCAGAATTGCACCTTGCAATGCGGAGAAATTACTGTTTGTGCATTTACAATATCCATTGATTTTTGCAATTGAAAAACGTCCAGAAATGTTTGAAGCTACTGACTGAATGAAAGGAGCTGGCATCTCACTCTCTTTGAATCTTCTTTATCATGCTAAGAGGAGCAGGAAAAAGCAAAAAATTTCAAAATTGCACCTTGCAATGCGGAGAAATTACTGTTTGTGCATTTACAATATTCATTGATTTTTGCCATTGAAAAACATCATGTTATTCATATACCAGAAATGTTTGAAGCTACTGACTGAATGAAAGGAGCTGGCATCTCACTCTCTTTGAATCTTCTTTATCATGCTAAGAGGAGCAGGAAAAAGCAAAAAATTTCAGAATTGCACCTTGCAATGCGGAGAAATTACTGTTTGTGCATTTACAATATTCATTGATTTTTGCCATTGAAAAACGTCCAGAAATGATTGAAGCTACTGACTGAATGAAAGGAGCTGGCATCTCACTCTCTTTGAATCTTCTTTATCATGCTAAGAGGAGCAGGAAAAAGCAAAAAATTTCAGAATTGCACCTTGCAATGCGGAGAAATTACTGTTTGTGCATTTACAATATTCATTGATTTTTGCCATTGAAAAACATCATGTTATTCATATACCAGAAATGTTTGAAGCTACTGACTGAATGAAAGGAGCTGGCATCTCACTCTCTTTGAATCTTCTTTATCATGCTAAGAGGAGCAGGAAAAAGCAAAAAATTTCAGAATTGCACCTTGCAATGCGGAGAAATTACTGTTTGTGCATTTACAATATTCATTGATTTTTGCCATTGAAAAACGTCCAGAAATGATTGAAGCTACTGACTGAATGAAAGGAGCTGGCATCTCACTCTCTTTGAATCTTCTTTATCATGCTAAGAGGAGCAGGAAAAAGCAAAAAATTTCAGAATTGCACCTTGCAATGCAGAGAAATTACAGTTTGTGCATTTACAATATTCATTGATTTTTGCCATTGAAAAACTTCCAGAAATGATTGAAGCTACTGACTGAATGAAAGGAGCTGGCATCTCACTCTCTTTGAATCTTCTTTATCATGCTAAGAGGAGCAGGAAAAAGCAAAAAATTTCAGAATTGCACCTTGCAATGCGGAGAAATTACTGTTTGTGCATTTACAATATTCATTGATTTTTGCCATTGAAAAACATGTTATTCATATACCAGAAATGTTTGAAGCTACTGACTGAATGAAAGGAGCTGGCACCTCACTCTCTTTGAATCTTCTTTATCATGATAAGAGGAGCAGGAAAAAGCAAAAAATTTCAGAATTGCACCTTGCAATGCGGAGAAATTACTGTTTGTGCATTTACAATATTCATTGATTTTTGCCATTGAAAAACGTCCAGAAATGATTGAAGCTACTGACTGAATGAAAGGAGCTGGCATCTCACTCTCTTTGAATCTTCTTTATCATGCTAAGAGGAGCAGGAAAAAGCAAAAAATTTCAGAATTGCGCCTTGCAATGCGGAGAAATTACTGTTTGTGCATTTACAAAATTCATTGATTTTTGCCATTGAAAAACATCATGTTATTCATTTACCAGAAATGATTGAAGCTACTGACTGAATGAAAGGAGCTGGCATCTCACTCTCTTTGAATCTTCTTTATCATGCTAAGAGGAGCAGGAAAAAGCAAAAAATTTCAGAATTGCACCTTGCAATGCGGAGAAATTAGTTTATGCATTTACAATATTCATTGATTTTTGCCATTGAAAAACGTCCAGAAATGATTGAAGCTACTGACTGAATGAAAGGAGCTGGCATCTCACTCTCTTTGAATCTTCTTTATCATGCTAAGAGGAGCAGGAAAAAGCAAAAAATTTCAGAATTGCACCTTGCAATGCGGAGAAATTACTGTTTGTGCATTTACAATATTCATTGATTTTTGCCATTGAAAAACATCATGTTATTCATATACCAGAAATGATTGAAGCTACTGACTGAATGAAAGGAGCTGGCATCTCACTCTCTTTGAATCTTATTTACCATGCTAAGAGGAGCAGGAAAAAGTAAAAAATTTCAGAATTGCACCTTGCAATGCGGAGAAATTACTGTTTGTGCATTTACAATATTCATTGATTTTTGCCATTGAAAAACGTCTAGAAATGATTGAAGCTACTGACTGAATGAAAGGAGCTGGCATCTCACTCTCTTTGAATCTTCTTTATCATGCTAAGAGGAGCAGGAAAAAGCAAAAAATTTCAGAATTGCACCTTGCAATGCGGAGAAATTACTGTTTGTGCATTTACAATATTCATTGATTTTTGCCATTGAAAAACATCATGTTATTCATATACCAGAAATGTTTGAAGCTACTGACTGAATGAAAGGAGCTGGCATCTCACTCTCTTTGAATCTTCTTTATCATGCTAAGAGGAGCAGGAAAAAGCAAAAAATTTCAGAATTGCACCTTGCAATGCGGAGAAATTACTGTTTGTGCATTTACAATATTTATTGATTTTTGCCATTGAAAAACGTCCAGAAATGATTGAAGCTACTGACTGAATGAAAGGAGCTGGCATCTCACTCTCTTTGAATCTTCTTTATCATGCTAAGAGGAGCAGGAAAAAGCAAAAAATTTCAGAATTGCACCTTGCAATGCGGAGAAATTACTGTTTGTGCATTTACAATATTCATTGATTTTTGCCATTGAAAAACATCATGTTATTCATATACCAGAAATGTTTGAAGCTACTGACTGACTGAAAGGAGCTGGCATCTCACTCTCTTTGAATCTTCTTTATCATGCTAAGAGGAGCAGGAAAAAGCAAAAAATTTCAGAATTGCACCTTGCAATGCGGATAAATTACTGTTTGTGCATTTACAATATTCATTGATTTTTGCCATTGAAATATTGTAAATGCACAAACAGTAATATCTCCACATTGCAAGGTGCAATTCTGAAATTTTTTGCTTTTTCCTGCTAATCCTAGCATGATAAAGAAGATTCAAAGAGAGTGAGATGCCAGCTCCTTTCATTCAGTCAGTAGCTTCAAACATTTCTGGACGTTTTTCAATGGCAAAAATCAATGAATATTGTAAATGCACAAACAGTAATATCTCCACATTGCAAGGTGCAATTCTGAAATTTTTTGCTTTTTCCTGTTAATCCTAGCATGATAAAGAAGATTCAAAGAGAGTGAGATGCCAGCTCCTTTCATTCAGTCAGTAGCTTCAAACATTTCTGGTATATGAAAAACATGTTTTTCAATGGCAAAAATCAATGAATATTGTAAATGCACAAACAGTAATATCTCCACATTGCAAGGTGCAATTCTGAAATTTTTTGCTTTTTCCTGCTAATCCTAGCATGATAAAGAAGATTCAAAGAGAGTGAGATGCCAGCTCCTTTCATTCAGTCAGTAGCTTCAAACATTTCTGGTATATGAAAAACATGTTTTTCAATGGCAAAAATCAATGAATATTGTAAATGCACAAACAGTAATATCTCCACATTGCAAGGTGCAATTCTGAAATTTTTTGCTTTTTCCTGCTAATCCTAGCATGATAAAGAAGATTCAAAGAGAGTGAGATGCCAGCTCCTTTCATTCAGTCAGTAGCTTCAAACATTTCTGGTATATGAAAAACATGTTTTTCAATGGCAAAAATCAATGAATATTGTAAATGCACAAACAGTAATATCTCCACATTGCAAGGTGCAATTCTGAAATTTTTAGCTTTTTCCTGTTAATCCTAGCATGATAAAGAAGATTCAAAGAGAGTGAGATGCCAGCTCCTTTCATTCAGTCAGTAGCTTCAAACATTTCTGGACGTTTTTCAATGGCAAAAATCAATGAATATTGTAAATGCACAAACAGTAATATCTCCACATTGCAAGGTGCAATTCTGAAATTTTTTGCTTTTTCCTGTTAATCCTAGCATGATAAAGAAGATTCAAAGAGAGTGAGATGCCAGCTCCTTTCATTCAGTCAGTAGCTTCAAACATTTCTGGTATATGAAAAACATGTTTTTCAATGGCAAAAATCAATGAATATTGTAAATGCACAAACAGTAATATCTCCACATTGCAAGGTGCAATTCTGAAATTTTTTGCTTTTTCCTGCTAATCCTAGCATGATAAAGAAGATTCAAAGAGAGTGAGATGCCAGCTCCTTTCATTCAGTCAGTAGCTTCAAACATTTCTGGACGTTTTTCAATGGCAAAAATCAATGAATATTGTAAATGCACAAACAGTAATATCTCCACATTGCAAGGTGCAATTCTGAAATTTTTTGCTTTTTCCTGTTAATCCTAGCATGATAAAGAAGATTCAAAGAGAGTGAGATGCCAGCTCCTTTCATTCAGTCAGTAGCTTCAAACATTTCTGGTATATGAAAAACATGTTTTTCAATGGCAAAAATCAATGAATATTGTAAATGCACAAACAGTAATATCTCCACATTGCAAGGTGCAATTCTGAAATTTTTTGCTTTTTCCTGTTAATCCTAGCATGATAAAGAAGATTCAGAGTGAGATGCCAGCTCCTTTCATTCAGTCAGTAGCTTCAAACATTTCTGGTATATGAAAAACATGTTTTTCAATGGCAAAAATCAATGAATATTGTAAATGCACAAACAGTAATATCTCCACATTGCAAGGTGCAATTCTGAAATTTTTTGCTTTTTCCTGCTAATCCTAGCATGATAAAGAAGATTCAAAGAGAGTGAGATGCCAGCTCCTTTCATTCAGTCAGTAGCTTCAAACATTTCTGGTATATGAAAAACGTTTTTCAATGGCAAAAATCAATGAATATTGTAAATGCACAAACAGTAATATCTCCACAATGCAAGGTGCAATTCTGAAATTTTTTGCTTTTTCCTGCTAATCCTAGCATGATAAAGAAGATTCAAAGAGAGTGAGATGCCAGCTCCTTTCATTCAGTCAGTAGCTTCAAACATTTCTGGTATATGAAAAACATGTTTTTCAATGGCAAAAATCAATGAATATTGTAAATGCACAAACAGTAATATCTCCACATTGCAAGGTGCAATTCTGAAATTTTTAGCTTTTTCCTGTTAATCCTAGCATGATAAAGAAGATTCAAAGAGAGTGAGATGCCAGCTCCTTTCATTCAGTCAGTAGCTTCAAACATTTCTGGACGTTTTTCAATGGCTAAAATCAATGAATATTGTAAATGCACAAACAGTAATATCTCCACATTGCAAGGTGCAATTCTGAAATTTTTTGCTTTTTCCTGTTAATCCTAGCATGATAAAGAAGATTCAAAGAGAGTGAGATGCCAGCTCCTTTCATTCAGTCAGTAGCTTCAAACATTTCTGGTATATGAAAAACATGTTTTTCAATGGCAAAAATCAATGAATATTGTAAATGCACAAACAGTAATATCTCCACATTGCAAGGTGCAATTCTGAAATTTTTTGCTTTTTCCTGCTAATCCTAGCATGATAAAGAAGATTCAAAGAGAGTGAGATGCCAGCTCCTTTCATTCAGTCAGTAGCTTCAAACATTTCTGGTATATGAAAAACATGTTTTTCAATGGCAAAAATCAATGAATATTGTAAATGCACAAACAGTAATATCTCCACATTGCAAGGTGCAATTCTGAAATTTTTTGCTTTTTCCTGCTAATCCTAGCATGATAAAGAAGATTCAAAGAGAGTGAGATGACAGCTCCTTTCATTCAGTCAGTAGCTTCAAACATTTCTGGACGTTTTTCAATGGCAAAAATCAATGAATATTGTAAATGCACAAACAGTAATATCTCCACATTGCAAGGTGCAATTCTGAAATTTTTTGCTTTTTCCTGTTAATCCTAGCATGATAAAGAAGATTCAAAGAGAGTGAGATGCCAGCTCCTTTCATTCAGTCAGTAGCTTCAAACATTTCTGGAATATGAAAAACATGTTTTTCAATGGCAAAAATCAATGAATATTGTAAATGCACAAACAGTAATATCTCCACATTGCAAGGTGCAATTCTGAAATTTTTTGATTTTTCCTGTTAATCCTAGCATGATAAAGAAGATTCAAAGAGAGTGAGATGCCAGCTCCTTTCATTCAGTCAGTAGCTTCAAACATTTCTGGTATATGAAAAACATGTTTTTCAATGGCAAAAATCAATGAATATTGTAAATGCACAAACAGTAATATCTCCACATTGCAAGGTGCAATTCTGAAATTTTTTGCTTTTTCCTGCTAATCCTAGCATGATAAAGAAGATTCAAAGAGAGTGAGATTCCAGCTCCTTTCATTCAGTCAGTAGCTTCAAACATTTCTGGTATATGAAAAACATGTTTTTCAATGGCAAAAATCAATGAATATTGTAAATGCACAAACAGTAATATCTCCACATTGCAAGGTGCAATTCTGAAATTTTTTGCTTTTTCCTGCTAATCCTAGCATGATAAAGAAGATTCAAAGAGAGTGAGATGCCAGCTCCTTTCATTCAGTCAGTAGCTTCAAACATTTCTGGACGTTTTTCAATGGCAAAAATCAATGAATATTGTAAATGCACAAACAGTAATATCTCCACATTGCAAGGTGCAATTCTGAAATTTTTTGATTTTTCCTGTTAATCCTAGCATGATAAAGAAGATTCAAAGAGAGTGAGATGCCAGCTCCTTTCATTCAGTCAGTAGCTTCAAACATTTCTGGTATATGAAAAACATGTTTTTCAATGGCAAAAATCAATGAATATTGTAAATGCACAAACAGTAATATCTCCACATTGCAAGGTGCAATTCTGAAATTTTTTGCTTTTTCCTGTTAATCCTAGCATGATAAAGAAGATTCAAAGAGAGTGAGATGCCAGCTCCTTTCATTCAGTCAGTAGCTTCAAACATTTCTGGTATATGAAAAACATGTTTTTCAATGGCAAAAATCAATGAATATTGTAAATGCACAAACAGTAATATCTCCACATTGCAAGGTGCAATTCTGAAATTTTTTGCTTTTTCCTGCTAATCCTAGCATGATAAAGAAGATTCAAAGAGAGTGAGATGCCAGCTCCTTTCATTCAGTCAGTAGCTTCAAACATTTCTGGACGTTTTTCAATGGCAAAAATCAATGAATATTGTAAATGCACAAACAGTAATATCTCCACATTGCAAGGTGCAATTCTGAAATTTTTTGCTTTTTCCTGTTAATCCTAGCATGATAAAGAAGATTCAAAGAGAGTGAGATGCCAGCTCCTTTCATTCAGTCAGTAGCTTCAAACATTTCTGGTATATGAAAAACGTTTTTCAATGGCAAAAATCAATGAATATTGTAAATGCACAAACAGTAATATCTCCACATTGCAAGGTGCAATTCTGAATTTTGCTTTTTCCTGCTAATCCTAGCATGATAAAGAAGATTCAAAGAGAGTGAGATGCCAGCTCCTTTCATTCAGTCAGTAGCTTCAAACATTTCTGGACGTTTTTCAATGGCAAAAATCAATGAATATTGTAAATGCACAAACAGTAATATCTCCACATTGCAAGGTGCAATTCTGAAATTTTTTGCTTTTTCCTGTTAATCCTAGCATGATAAAGAAGATTCCAAGAGAGTGAGATGCCAGCTCCTTTCATTCAGTCAGTAGCTTCAAACATTTCTGGAATATGAAAAACATGTTTTTCAATGGCAAAAATCAATGAATATTGTAAATGCACAAACAGTAATATCTCCACATTGCAAGGTGCAATTCTGAAATTTTTTGATTTTTCCCGTTAATCCTAGCATGATAAAGAAGATTCAAAGAGAGTGAGATGCCAGCTCCTTTCATTCAGTCAGTAGCTTCAAACATTTCTGGTATATGAAAAACATGTTTTTCAATGGCAAAAATCAATGAATATTGTAAATGCACAAACAGTAATATCTCCACATTGCAAGGTGCAATTCTGAAATTTTTTGCTTTTTCCTGCTAATCCTAGCATGATAAAGAAGATTCAAAGAGAGTGAGATGCCAGCTCCTTTCATTCAGTCAGTAGCTTCAAACATTTCTGGTATATGAAAAACATGTTTTTCAATGGCAAAAATCAATGAATATTGTAAATGCACAAACAGTAATATCTCCACATTGCAAGGTGCAATTCTGAAATTTTTTGCTTTTTCCTGCTAATCCTAGCATGATAAAGAAGATTCAAAGAGAGTGAGATGCCAGCTCCTTTCATTCAGTCAGTAGCTTCAAACATTTCTGGACGTTTTTCAATGGCAAAAATCAATGAATATTGTAAATGCACAAACAGTAATATCTCCACATTGCAAGGTGCAATTCTGAAATTTTTTGCTTTTTCCTGTTAATCCTGGCATGATAAAGAAGATTCAAAGAGAGTGAGATGCCAGCTCCTTTCATTCAGTCAGTAGCTTCAAACATTTCTGGTATATGAAAAACATGTTTTTCAATGGCAAAAATCAATGAATATTGTAAATGCACAAACAGTAATATCTCCACATTGCAAGGTGCAATTCTGAAATTTTTTGCTTTTTCCTGTTAATCCTAGCATGATAAAGAAGATTCAAAGAGAGTGAGATGCCAGCTCCTTTCATTCAGTCAGTAGCTTCAAACATTTCTGGTATATGAAAAACATGTTTTTCAATGGCAAAAATCAATGAATATTGTAAATGCACAAACAGTAATATCTCCACATTGCAAGGTGCAATTCTGAAATTTTTTGCTTTTTCCTGCTAATCCTAGCATGATAAAGAAGATTCAAAGAGAGTGAGATGCCAGCTCCTTTCATTCAGTCAGTAGCTTCAAACATTTCTGGACGTTTTTCAATGGCAAAAATCAATGAATATTGTAAATGCACAAACAGTAATATCTCCACATTGCAAGGTGCAATTCTGAAATTTTTTGCTTTTTCCTGTTAATCCTAGCATGATAAAGAAGATTCAAAGAGAGTGAGATGCCAGCTCCTTTCATTCAGTCAGTAGCTTCAAACATTTCTGGAATATGAAAAACATGTTTTTCAATGGCAAAAATCAATGAATATTGTAAATGCACAAACAGTAATATCTCCACATTGCAAGGTGCAATTCTGAAATTTTTTGATTTTTCCTGTTAATCCTAGCATGATAAAGAAGATTCAAAGAGAGTGAGATGCCAGCTCCTTTCATTCAGTCAGTAGCTTCAAACATTTCTGGTATATGAAAAACATGTTTTTCAATGGCAAAAATCAATGAATATTGTAAATGCACAAACAGTAATATCTCCACATTGCAAGGTGCAATTCTGAAATTTTTTGCTTTTTCCTGCTAATCCTAGCATGATAAAGAGGATTCAAAGAGAGTGAGATGCCAGCTCCTTTCATTCAGTCAGTAGCTTCAAACATTTCTGGTATATGAAAAACATGTTTTTCAATGGCAAAAATCAATGAATATTGTAAATGCACAAACAGTAATATCTCCACATTGCAAGGTGCAATTCTGAAATTTTTTGCTTTTTCCTGCTAATCCTAGCATGATAAAGAAGATTCAAAGAGAGTGAGATGCCAGCTCCTTTCATTCAGTCAGTAGCTTCAAACATTTCTGGACGTTTTTCAATGGCAAAAATCAATGAATATTGTAAATGCACAAACAGTAATATCTCCACATTGCAAGGTGCAATTCTGAAATTTTTTGCTTTTTCCTGTTAATCCTAGCATGATAAAGAAGATTCAAAGAGAGTGAGATGCCAGCTCCTTTCATTCAGTCAGTAGCTTCAAACATTTCTGGTATATGAAAAACATGTTTTTCAATGGCAAAAATCAATGAATATTGTAAATGCACAAACAGTAATATCTCCACATTGCAAGGTGCAATTCTGAAATTTTTTGCTTTTTCCTGTTAATCCTAGCATGATAAAGAAGATTCAAAGAGAGTGAGATGCCAGCTCCTTTCATTCAGTCAGTAGCTTCAAACATTTCTGGTATATGAAAAACATGTTTTTCAATGGCAAAAATCAATGAATATTGTAAATGCACAAACAGTAATATCTCCACATTGCAAGGTGCAATTCTGAAATTTTTTGCTTTTTCCTGCTAATCCTAGCATGATAAAGAAGATTCAAAGAGAGTGAGATGCCAGCTCCTTTCATTCAGTCAGTAGCTTCAAACATTTCTGGACGTTTTTCAATGGCAAAAATCAATGAATATTGTAAATGCACAAACAGTAATATCTCCACATTGCAAGGTGCAATTCTGAAATTTTTTGCTTTTTCCTGTTAATCCTAGCATGATAAAGAAGATTCAAAGAGAGTGAGATGCCAGCTCCTTTCATTCAGTCAGTAGCTTCAAACATTTCTGGTATATGAAAAACGTTTTTCAATGGCAAAAATCAATGAATATTGTAAATGCACAAACAGTAATATCTCCACATTGCAAGGTGCAATTCTGAATTTTGCTTTTTCCTGCTAATCCTAGCATGATAAAGAAGATTCAAAGAGAGTGAGATGCCAGCTCCTTTCATTCAGTCAGTAGCTTCAAACATTTCTGGACTTTTTTCAATGGCAAAAATCAATGAATATTGTAAATGCACAAACAGTAATATCTCCACATTGCAAGGTGCAATTCTGAAATTTTTTGCTTTTTCCTGTTAATCCTAGCATGATAAAGAAGATTCAAAGAGAGTGAGATGCCAGCTCCTTTCATTCAGTCAGTAGCTTCAAACATTTCTGGAATATGAAAAACATGTTTTTCAATGGCAAAAATCAATGAATATTGTAAATGCACAAACAGTAATATCTCCACATTGCAAGGTGCAATTCTGAAATTTTTTGATTTTTCCCGTTAATCCTAGCATGATAAAGAAGATTCAAAGAGAGTGAGATGCCAGCTCCTTTCATTCAGTCAGTAGCTTCAAACATTTCTGGTATATGAAAAACATGTTTTTCAATGGCAAAAATCAATGAATATTGTAAATGCACAAACAGTAATATCTCCACATTGCAAGGTGCAATTCTGAAATTTTTTGCTTTTTCCTGCTAATCCTAGCATGATAAAGAAGATTCAAAGAGAGTGAGATGCCAGCTCCTTTCATTCAGTCAGTAGCTTCAAACATTTCTGGACGTTTTTCAATGGCAAAAATCAATGAATATTGTAAATGCACAAACAGTAATATCTCCACATTGCAAGGTGCAATTCTGAAATTTTTTGCTTTTTCCTGTTAATCCTGGCATGATAAAGAAGATTCAAAGAGAGTGAGATGCCAGCTCCTTTCATTCAGTCAGTAGCTTCAAACATTTCTGGTATATGAAAAACATGTTTTTCAATGGCAAAAATCAATAAATATTGTAAATGCACAAACAGTAATATCTCCACATTGCAAGGTGCAATTCTGAAATTTTTTGCTTTTTCCTGTTAATCCTAGCATGATAAAGAAGATTCAAAGAGAGTGAGATGCCAGCTCCTTTCATTCAGTCAGTAGCTTCAAACATTTCTGGTATATGAAAAACATGTTTTTCAATGGCAAAAATCAATGAATATTGTAAATGCACAAACAGTAATATCTCCACATTGCAAGGTGCAATTCTGAAATTTTTTGCTTTTTCCTGCTAATCCTAGCATGATAAAGAAGATTCAAAGAGTGAGATGCCAGCTCCTTTCATTCAGTCAGTAGCTTCAAACATTTCTGGTATATGAAAAACATGTTTTTCAATGGCAAAAATCAATGAATATTGTAAATGCACAAACAGTAATATCTCCACATTGCAAGGTGCAATTCTGAAATTTTTTGCTTTTTCCTGTTAATCCTAGCATGATAAAGAAGATTCAAAGAGAGTGAGATGCCAGCTCCTTTCATTCAGTCAGTAGCTTCAAACATTTCTGGTATATGAAAAACATGTTTTTCAATGGCAAAAATCAATGAATATTGTAAATGCACAAACAGTAATATCTCCACATTGCAAGGTGCAATTCGGAAATTTTTTGCTTTTTCCTGCTAATCCTAGCATGATAAAGAAGATTCAAAGAGAGTGAGATGCCAGCTCCTTTCATTCAGTCAGTAGTTTCAAACATTTCTGGTATATGAATAACATGATGTTTTTCAATGGCAAAAATCAATGAATATTGTAAATGCACAAACAGTAATATCTCCACATTGCAAGGTGCAATTCTGAAATTTTTTGCTTTTTCCTGCTATTCCTAGCATGATAAAGAAGATTCAAAGAGAGTGAGATGCCAGCTCCTTTCATTCAGTCAGTAGCTTCATACATTTCTGGACGTTTTTCAATGGCAAAAATCAATGAATATTGTAAATGCACAAACAGTAATATCTCCACATTGCAAGGTGCAATTCTGAAATTTTTTGATTTTTCCTGTTAATCCTAGCATGATAAAGAAGATTCAAAGAGAGTGAGATGCCAGCTCCTTTCATTCAGTCAGTAGCTTCAAACATTTCTGGTATATGAAAAACATGTTTTTCAATGGCAAAAATCAATGAATATTGTAAATGCACAAACAGTAATATCTCCACATTGCAAGGTGCAATTCGGAAATTTTTTGCTTTTTCCTGCTAATCCTAGCATGATAAAGAAGATTCAAAGAGAGTGAGATGCCAGCTCCTTTCATTCAGTCAGTAGCTTCAAACATTTCTGGACGTTTTTCAATGGCAAAAATCAATGAATATTGTAAATGCACAAACAGTAATATCTCCACATTGCAAGGTGCAATTCTGAAATTTTTTGCTTTTTCCTGTTAATCCTAGCATGATAAAGAAGATTCAAAGAGAGTGAGATGCCAGCTCCTTTCATTCAGTCAGTAGCTTCAAACATTTCTGGTATATGAAAAACATGTTTTTCAATGGCAAAAATCAATGAATATTGTAAATGCACAAACAGTAATATCTCCACATTGCAAGGTGCAATTCTGAAATTTTTTGCTTTTTCCTGTTAATCCTAGCATGATAAAGAAGATTCAAAGAGAGTGAGATGCCAGCTCCTTTCATTCAGTCAGTAGCTTCAAACATTTCTGGTATATGAAAAACATGTTTTTCAATGGCAAAAATCAATGAATATTGTAAATGCACAAACAGTAATATCTCCACATTGCAAGGTGCAATTCTGAAATTTTTTGCTTTTTCCTGCTAATCCTAGCATGATAAAGAAGATTCAAAGAGAGTGAGATGCCAGCTCCTTTCATTCAGTCAGTAGCTTCAAACATTTCTGGACGTTTTTCAATGGCAAAAATCAATGAATATTGTAAATGCACAAACAGTAATATCTCCACATTGCAAGGTGCAATTCTGAAATTTTTTGCTTTTTCCTGTTAATCCTAGCATGATAAAGAAGATTCAAAGAGAGTGAGATGCCAGCTCCTTTCATTCAGTCAGTAGCTTCAAACATTTCTGGTATATGAAAAACGTTTTTCAATGGCAAAAATCAATGAATATTGTAAATGCACAAACAGTAATATCTCCACATTGCAAGGTGCAATTCTGAATTTTGCTTTTTCCTGCTAATCCTAGCATGATAAAGAAGATTCAAAGAGAGTGAGATGCCAGCTCCTTTCATTCAGTCAGTAGCTTCAAACATTTCTGGACGTTTTTCAATGGCAAAAATCAATGAATATTGTAAATGCACAAACAGTAATATCTCCACATTGCAAGGTGCAATTCTGAAATTTTTTGCTTTTTCCTGTTAATCCTAGCATGATAAAGAAGATTCAAAGAGAGTGAGATGCCAGCTCCTTTCATTCAGTCAGTAGCTTCAAACATTTCTGGAATATGAAAAACATGTTTTTCAATGGCAAAAATCAATGAATATTGTAAATGCACAAACAGTAATATCTCCACATTGCAAGGTGCAATTCTGAAATTTTTTGATTTTTCCCGTTAATCCTAGCATGATAAAGAAGATTCAAAGAGAGTGAGATGCCAGCTCCTTTCATTCAGTCAGTAGCTTCAAACATTTCTGGTATATGAAAAACATGTTTTTCAATGGCAAAAATCAATGAATATTGTAAATGCACAAACAGTAATATCTCCACATTGCAAGGTGCAATTCTGAAATTTTTTGCTTTTTCCTGCTAATCCTAGCATGATAAAGAAGATTCAAAGAGAGTGAGATGCCAGCTCCTTTCATTCAGTCAGTAGCTTCAAACATTTCTGGACATTTTTCAATGGCAAAAATCAATGAATATTGTAAATGCACAAACAGTAATATCTCCACATTGCAAGGTGCAATTCTGAAATTTTTTGCTTTTTCCTGTTAATCCTGGCATGATAAAGAAGATTCAAAGAGAGTGAGATGCCAGCTCCTTTCATTCAGTCAGTAGCTTCAAACATTTCTGGTATATGAAAAACATGTTTTTCAATGGCAAAAATCAATAAATATTGTAAATGCACAAACAGTAATATCTCCACATTGCAAGGTGCAATTCTGAAATTTTTTGCTTTTTCCTGTTAATCCTAGCATGATAAAGAAGATTCAAAGAGAGTGAGATGCCAGCTCCTTTCATTCAGTCAGTAGCTTCAAACATTTCTGGTATATGAAAAACATGTTTTTCAATGGCAAAAATCAATGAATATTGTAAATGCACAAACAGTAATATCTCCACATTGCAAGGTGCAATTCTGAAATTTTTTGCTTTTTCCTGCTAATCCTAGCATGATAAAGAAGATTCAAAGAGTGAGATGCCAGCTCCTTTCATTCAGTCAGTAGCTTCAAACATTTCTGGTATATGAAAAACATGTTTTTCAATGGCAAAAATCAATGAATATTGTAAATGCACAAACAGTAATATCTCCACATTGCAAGGTGCAATTCTGAAATTTTTTGCTTTTTCCTGTTAATCCTAGCATGATAAAGAAGATTCAAAGAGAGTGAGATGCCAGCTCCTTTCATTCAGTCAGTAGCTTCAAACATTTCTGGTATATGAAAAACATGTTTTTCAATGGCAAAAATCAATGAATATTGTAAATGCACAAACAGTAATATCTCCACATTGCAAGGTGCAATTCGGAAATTTTTTGCTTTTTCCTGCTAATCCTAGCATGATAAAGAAGATTCAAAGAGAGTGAGATGCCAGCTCCTTTCATTCAGTCAGTAGTTTCAAACATTTCTGGTATATGAATAACATGATGTTTTTCAATGGCAAAAATCAATGAATATTGTAAATGCACAAACAGTAATATCTCCACATTGCAAGGTGCAATTCTGAAATTTTTTGCTTTTTCCTGCTATTCCTAGCATGATAAAGAAGATTCAAAGAGAGTGAGATGCCAGCTCCTTTCATTCAGTCAGTAGCTTCATACATTTCTGGACGTTTTTCAATGGCAAAAATCAATGAATATTGTAAATGCACAAACAGTAATATCTCCACATTGCAAGGTGCAATTCTGAAATTTTTTGATTTTTCCTGTTAATCCTAGCATGATAAAGAAGATTCAAAGAGAGTGAGATGCCAGCTCCTTTCATTCAGTCAGTAGCTTCAAACATTTCTGGTATATGAAAAACATGTTTTTCAATGGCAAAAATCAATGAATATTGTAAATGCACAAACAGTAATATCTCCACATTGCAAGGTGCAATTCGGAAATTTTTTGCTTTTTCCTGCTAATCCTAGCATGATAAAGAAGATTCAAAGAGAGTGAGATGCCAGCTCCTTTCATTCAGTCAGTAGCTTCAAACATTTCTGGTATATGAATAACATGATGTTTTTCAATGGCAAAAATCAATGAATATTGTAAATGCACAAACAGTAATATCTCCACATTGCAAGGTGCAATTCTGAAATTTTTTGCTTTTTCCTGCTAATCCTAGCATGATAAAGAAGATTCAAAGAGAGTGAGATGCCAGC